>NC_048287.1:7641619-7754119 GCF_009762535.1 Notolabrus celidotus | reverse complement strand
CTACTTTTAAGAAAGTCAAATCCAAACATTAATGTCGGTATAAGCAAAAGTTTTATTTAGAAAGTGTTCAATGCTTTACATTGCTGTTTGTAAGTCATTCATGTTCCTCCGCCTGCAGCTCACTGATCAGCTTATTGGGTAAATGATGTGCAAATCACTGACATATTGTGAATATTGATATTTTTACGTCTCATTTTGATGTAATGATTGCAGAGTTTGTTATCTCAGCTCAGTCTTCCCCTTCAGCAGCTAACACAGTGTATTTTGATAAGGTGAACATATGGTGTGGATCAGTGAGAGCTGAAAACTTACTCTGAAGACGCTCTTACATTCAGCTTTTCTGATGTAACTTCTAAAAATTGAAGAAAACGGGTAAAACAGCGGCATTCAGTGAGGCTGGTACTCTGGATGGTGAGTGATGCAGACTGCAGCCATATGTGATATCCTCTGATTCAGAAAGTACTGAAGTACTGTTGTTACATAGTCCCAGTCCTGACTGCAGGAGCTCTCGGTGGGCTCACAGTTTACTCACCTGCACCACCAGGTAACTGTGGATCTCTCTGCTCTCCAGTTAGCTTAGAATTTTCTCCTCTCTCTTCTTTGGTCCATTGGATCTCATTCTTCCTCGTAAACTCTGGCTCATAAAGGTTCCCTTGTGTCCACAGTAATTGCAAAACTGCTGATCAGTGTACTGCAAGCAGGAGAAAAAATATATAAATAAAACTTGAACAAATTCCTGATGCCAAAGGACAGCACTGACATTTTTTTAAACAAAGCGTACAATTTGACTGTTCATATTTGTGTCTGACCTTCAAATTATCTGAAGTATGTGATAAAATTAACCCTGTCTGATAGCCCGGCTTCCATCATGCTGGTTCCAGGATACACACAGCAGAGGGGTCACAAATGGACCCTTGAAGGGCTCAACTGTGTGTATCCTAAGTAACTTTTATTGTTGTAACTTTATTAAGAAAAGAGCGTAGACACACTATGGTAATGAACATCTATACAAACTATAAGAATACGACACCATCCATCCATCCATCATCTCGACCGCTTATCCCGTTCAGGGTCACGGGGGGCTGGAGCTTATTCCAGCTGACATCGGGCGGAGGGCAGGGTACACCCAGGACAGGTCGCCAACCTATCACAGGGCTAACACAGAGAGACAGACAACCATTCACACACACACTCACACCTAAGGGCAATTTAGAGTGATCAATCAACCTGGTGAGCATGTTTTTGGACTGTGGGAGGAAGCTGGAGTACATAGAGACATGAACATGACACAAACACACAAAATAAAAGCAACTCTTTGTTACATAATACAGACCATTGAACAACCAGTAACTTCAACATCAGGTACGACCGCAGTCTCTCTGTCAAAGTGCAAACATTTTAATCAGATTCATAACACCTCAGGGATGTAGAGTTATGTGACCTTGCACAAGCTGGTGATGTTTTGTGCTGCTGTATCTGAGATACATTCATGTTTCAGACTTTAATATAACATAAATGAATGTTTGTACAGTCTGAGAAAGAAGAGAATAAACACACCATGTACTTCAGCTTCAGACTTCAGACACACTTACAACACACACACAAACACATACACACACACACAAACAGATGTGCACACTGCTCAACACACGCATAATGTGTTAAATGGTTTTCTCTGCAAAGCTAAGTGATCATTTAAAGGCTGCAGTCTGTTCACACAGCTGTGTGTGAACCTGCTGCTGTGTGCACGGGGAAGATGTTACCTTCATGTTGACAGTCGGGTTGCAGTCAGGTAGAGACAGTACAGCTGGAGACTGTTTAATCCCTCAGAGTGAAAAGCTCTGCCACTGGCTGCTCATTTAGCTCCTGTGGTATCAGTCTGTGCTGCAGCCTCTCTCTGCAAATCACAAACTGTCCCTCCAAAGCTGTTTATGCAGTTTAACCGAGTGACAACACATCCAGACCTGGACTGAATTAATGCTATCTAGCTAGCGGCATGTTTATGCGACGATTTTTTTTTTTTATCACTTTAGATTTTGTTTTTGTGCTGTTGGACCAACAGGAAAGTATGTGACAGGTAAGCTAGTGAGCAGTCCCTGAACTTCATGACATTTTGGTCCCTGTATCATCAAAGTAGAAGTCATTTTTCTTTGATGATGCAAATGTACCATTACTTTTTAACTTGTTCCTACCATACCTTTAAGGGGGCTTCCAGCTTTTTTAGCCATGGTCCTTCTCTTGTATATTTTCAGGTATGTAACATTTACCTTGGTCTAATTTCACAAGAATGACCCTCGCTCCTAAACATTAGCTCTATCTCTGCTGGGATCATTTCTGTAATGTTGAATGACTCTTAGTTTACCAATCTGAACCTATCAGAGACAAAAAACATAACTTTTAGTGGACTTAAAAGAGCTTTAGTCCGGCATACAAGCACTTAAGGATACTGTAACAGCCTGTTAATAGCTGCCTGCTAAAGATTTCACTGGAGTAAAACATATATGGGCTAATGGACTCTTCAGCTGGTCCAAAATGCTAGACTAGAATTTAAAATCCTTCTTCTGACCTACAAAGCTCTTAATGGTCAGACACCTTCGTATCTTAAGAGCTCATAGTGCCTATTACCCCTCTAGAACACTACGCTCCCAACATGCAGGCCTGTTCATCGTACCTAAAGTCTCTAAATGTAGTATGGGAGGTAGAGCCTTCAGCTATCAGGCGTCTCTCCTTTAGAATCATCTACCAGTCAGGGTCCGGGAGGCAGACACCCTCTCAACTTCTATGAGTATATTTAAAACTTTCCTTTTTGATAAAGCTTATAGTTAGAGCTGACTCAGGCTTGGACCAGCTCTTAGTTATGCTGCTATAGGCTTAGACTGCTGGGGAAACTGGCCTGTGTGCCTGCCTCTTTCTTTAACTCTCTCTGTTCCCTTAAAGTTACTTGGCATAGACCTTTCTGGAGTCCCTGAGCTCCTTTGTCTCATAGGTTCCTCTGGATCTCTGCCGTAGACGGTCTGCTGCTGTGGACGTGCCAGACTCCAGTGGCTACAACTATACTATCCGTCTCACAACTATCATCGCTCTCTTCCTGCATCTCGTTCTATCTCTCTTTCAACCCCAACTCAGTCTCAGCAGATGTCTGTCTAACATGAGTCTGGTACTGCTGGAAGTTTCTACCTGTTAAAGGAAGTTTGTCCTTGCCACTGTAACTTGCTAAATGCTGCAAAGTGCTCTGCTCATGGTGGATTAAGATGAGATCAGACTGAGTCCTGTCTGTAAGATGGAACTGGATCTGATCCTGTCTTGATGTTGGGTCTTTGTTAATAATAGAACATAGAGTACGGTCTAGACCTGCTCTGTTTGGAAAGAGTCTTCAGGCATCATTTGTTGTGATTTGGCGCTATATAAATGTTGATTGATTGATTGATTGATTGATTGATTGATTGATTGATTGATTGATTGATTGATTGATTGATTGATTGATTGATTGATTGATTGATTGATTGTTGGAGGTACCTTCTTTTTTATTTAGGGTTATTTTCTGGCATTTTTTGCCTTTATTGATAGGATAGTTGAAGAGAGACAGAAAATGTTGGGAGTATAGAATGAGGTAAGATATGTAGCAATGGTTTATGGCAAGGACTGGAACCAGCGACTGCTGCTACAAGGACTATAGCCTCTGCATGTTGGGCAGGCACTTTAACAACTTGGCCAACGATGCCCCAAACCTCTATTTCTTTGGTAAGTGCAACATTTTCATGTCAAAAAATGAAGTGAATTATTTCAAAAAAAGGAATTGAACAGCTTGTTCTGATTCCAAACTCCTCAAATACAGCAGTCTGTGGCCAAACACTTGTGAAATTCTAGCTATAGTAACAGCAGATTATTTAAATGGACTAATCAGCCCTGCATGTTTAAATCTTACCGTCTTAGACGGATACCCAGTTCTTAAAAATTTGAAGCAAAGGCTGCTGAAGGTCCTTTTGGCAGGAAAGGAGTGAATCAAGGGATCGGTTTTAGATGCTGCGGCGTGGAGAACATCTGCAGCTCTTAGCTGGTTTCATGGAAATGTTTGATTTAAGGAAGCTCAATGTTTGACAGAGCTTGTTAACCTTTCTGTGTTATTGATTTGTTTTCCTGTAGCCCTTACCATGGACACCAGCATCTCACCTGTAACTCAGCCTCAGGTAACTGTTCATACTTTGTGCTAAATACAGAGATTATTAATAACACCGACACTATCTGGAGCCGTCAGTCCAGCAGAATTATTCCCATCAGTACCTTTCAGAGCAGAATGACTCGAGTGTCGCATGATTTTGTTTACTCACGTTTTCTTTCCCCTGGGATTGAAGCATGCATATGAAAAGAAGGTTTAGATGCACTTTTTCTTTCTCCTTTGGTTTACAATGCTTTTTTTTCATCAGTGTTTATCACGTCAAAGTGAACTACACACAAGAACAGTGGCTTCCCAAGCGTTGACCTGGATGTGGTGCGAGTGCAGGGAAACAAGGGAATCAGCTTCTTTTGGACGAGCCGTCGAGCAGTCAGCAGATAAAGAGAGAAAAACAAAGCTGAGGCTGAACCTGCTGCCAGCACAAAGCTTTACTCAACCTGCCAATTAACTGATTGTGGGCAAGTGATCAGCAGCTGGAACCAAAACACATCCTCCTCTTCCAGGTTAGGATCTGCAGAAACATGAAGTGAGTCGTGTTCCACCCAGTTTCACACATTCAGCTTTTATTTTGGGGCAAATATCAAAGCTGCGGTTGTTATCCGGAGCATGTGACACCTCCTGTAACTGCAACTCCTGAGCATCTCATGAGTGCATCCTTTAGGAAATGATTTACTGTAAAATGTTTTGATCATGGAGCTCATGTTTAGGCTGGTTTTAGATTCTGAAAATATCTGCTGACACCCTAGTCTTTATTAACCTGTGTATATTTGAAGACAAGAACACAGGGCCAATACTTTAAACGGACAGGTGTTTGGGAGGGATGAACCCACCAGAGCTTGAGGGACTCATTCAACCATCCACGTAGAGTTGGGAGTGGCTTATGTGATGATAGATGAATGTCATCACAACTCCTCAAAAGTGAAGCCAATACATTTGTGGCTCCCCCTGCAGACTGGCTGCAGTAGAGATCTCAATATGGGTCGCAATAAAAATTAAAATACATGTCAAACAAATGTTTCTCAAACATGGTGTCCGTTGTTAAAGTTAGTTTTTATCACGCTGATTGTGTTTACAGTTGTGACTTTTGTGCATGTAGAGCTCTCTGTGCTCTCATTGGTCAAAATCACTGAAAGGCAGAGAGAAAAATTAAACATGCAAGCCTCTCTGCCAGGAGGTTCAGAGTTTGCAGATGTGGCCCCTTATTTTCGTTCACTATGACACACTATGCCGGAAAAAATCAGTCAATCAATCTTTATTTGTATAGCGCCAAATCACATCAAACGTTATCGCAAGATGCTTTTACTAACATAGCAGGTCTAGACCATTCTATGTCAAATTATGACCAGAGACCAAACATCAACATCATTGCACCTTGCAGCATGTAGCTAGTTACAGCGGCGAGGAAAAACTTCCTTTGAACAGGCAGAAACCTCGAGCAGAACCAGACTCATGGTATATATGTTAGACAAAATGAGCAATTATCTGGGCTGACAGGTCATGAAGTCCTAGGTCTGCCTATCAGGCTACGATGCAGTATAAAAAATATGGGTATGACATGCAGTCTGACCTCTGTTTTTCTTTTTTTTTTTTGTGGCCACCGCAAACTAACAGCCAAGGCTCTGTTAGTGTGAGCCCTACCACATGTCCACTAATGGCGGAGACATAGAGAGTCTGAAAAGCAATGTTAGGAGAGGACAGGGAAGCCTAATCCAGGGAAGAGAACGTTGTTTGGGTTGGAGCTCACCCCAGCCGTGTCAGGTTCTCTCCCTACTCCCTAATTTTCATGAGAGTAGAGAGATAGAGAGGGAGATAAATGATTATTTCTTAACTCTATTTAGCCCTCCAACTTGTGTTATTTCTGCTCATTCAAAGAAAAAAAGCACACTAAAATCTGTTTTAATCAAAGAAAAAAAGGACACTAAAATCTGTTTTAATAACCGAATCATTTTGATTTGGTCAGAATAAAATCTGTTAACGCTGTAAGAAGATGATAGAGAAAATACGTTTCCCAAAGGCTTTCCAATATATGAAATCTGCCTCAACTTACTGACAAGACTTGGCAGCAGATGTCTAAACATTACCTTCTGTGTGTGAGGAAGCAGTTTGAGCCACAGATCCCAGACTGAATGACTCAATGTGGATGTTTTATGATATTTCATGCTCTGTTTGCATGTTTTTGCATGTTATTATGGCCAAGAGTTTTCTGTCTATTTGCTCTGGCTTACATCAGCCTCTGTGTTTGCTGTTAGTTTTACTGCCCTCTGCAGGACATTAATACAGGGCACACACAGATTAACACACAGAGGTACAGTAGATGCATGTCTGTTTGCAGCTGGACACTATAATAACACATCAAATCACCTGCTTTAGTATTTTTGCATGAACACAAACACACAGAGAAACTGAACCCTCTTGTTCCCCTCTTAGTTAGTCTCATTTAAAGTTCTGCACAGAGTCATGACAATTAATCACACAATGCAACATAACACACCCTGCATGGTGTTCCTTGGGCCTCTAAATGGGGTAAATAACCCCGGCGCTCGCCATGCAGGGAGACATTTCGTCAAACAAATATGATCAAAACAAAACTAATGACGTGTAAATTGTTTATGATGTATTCTGAAATGAGCGGGCCCAGCGCTGTCTGGGAGTAATCACAGACACGAGCAAGACATAATCAGGAGGAAATGAATATGAACATAGCCGCAGTGCACTCTGACACTCGCTGTGTGTGTGTGGGAAGGTGTGTGTGATGGAGATGTGTGGCAGCTGGAGAACATGTGGTCTCTCTGCCATTTGTGCTCGCGGAGAAAAATGCAGTTTGAAGAGAGAATGACTGACACAGATATGAAAAGTGTTCCTCCGTTTCATAAAAGAGCAATCACAATACTGAGTGTTATTTGTAAGGGAGAGAGGCTCTATTGAATTTCCTGAACCGGCTGCTGTTGAACAGACACTCAATAAATGAACTCAGAAAGCTTCATTACACAACGTTTCAATTAGACAGCACACACACTGGTACCAACAAAGGCTGTGAAAACGAACTAATGGTTATGGCATGTATGTCCAAAAGAACCATGAGGCATATTAAAGGCATGATAGAGCGTTTTCGAGGAAATACAGAGGAAAGTGCCCGTGTAATTCAATCTAAATCTAACACCCATGTTTCCTTTTGTTCCACTAAGTCTGCCAATCTGTCACTAAATCATGGCCTATTTAGAGTTGTATATAGTCAATGTATAGCCAAACATCTCTGAAGAATATCAGCATGATTTCTCTACTCTGAAAAATAAACCAAGCTAGAACTTTTATAGGTGTTTCTTAAATATTTTAAATTTAGATTCTTAACCTTTTCAATATAGTTAAGAACACAAATCTTGTGGATGAACTTTGTTTTAGGCCTAAAATAATCATATTTAGGAATAATATGTTAAAACAGTTTCACATTTTAGATGGAAATAAGTCCCGACTACATCTCCAGTCATTAAAACCTCCAAAGTCCCTGTAAACCATTAAAGACTTGTCCCTTGTGTCCTTGACTGAAGCTGGGTTCCTTGTTGTGGTCGAGGTTGTAGTTTTAGTTTTACTCGCCAGGAGCCGTGTCCAGCCTGTTCCTTCACTGGTGGCCCCCTCCCACAAACAAAGCAGTGTGTGTCTGCAGCCGCTGTGCGACATGTGCAAACACAATCCAGCCCCTGCCAAGACAGTGAATTACCAGCGCTAATCCCAGCGGCTGAAGCTGAGCATCTTACATCAGAGAACAAAAGATTTATTTCCACAGTCTGACAGAGGCGGACACACAGCAGGGGGTTTGGCCGGGTCCTGAGGGGTGCTGCTGAGGAGGGATGAAGGTACAGACACAATGTTTTTTAGAAAGATGATAAGAACATGCTGTGGATATGAAAGCAAAGACAAAGGGAGGTAAAGTATCAGTTAAAGTCAGGTTTATTTTTGTAGCCCTTTAAATGAGACTAAGTATTCTCCATTTCCTCAAGACGGCCATGTTTCTTCCTTTTATTAGGTGCCCAGCAAACAAGACTTAGATTGTACCAGCATGTAAAATGTTGTAGGTTTGTGTATTGTGTAAAGATAGATAAAGAAAACAGGGTTACCAGGCTGAAGAAAAAGAACATAATGTAAGGGGCCATTAGTTCATGCGAAGACAACAGCTAGAATCAGCCTTACCGTAAAAAACATGGGTAGTTTCAGTTGCGTCGCATGTTGGTTTTAAAGAGGCGCTATGAGGCCCAATGAATGCGGTGGCCATATCGGAGATCCAACTAATTTTTGATCAATCTAGAGAGCTTTTTTTAAGATTACTTCTCATAAAGTTTTTTTCTTTTCTCTTCAAGGTTGACAACATTTCTGTTAAAATTGACACTGGGCTTTTGGAGACAGTCTCTAGTGGACACTCTACAAACTGCATTTTTGCACTTCTGAATTTGGGTTCATTTCTCACTGGAGATTTCTGCTTATTTTAAACCACTTCCAAGCCAATGTTAACCTATGAAAGCATGTTTGATTGCTGGTCTACCACTGGCTAGATCAGTCAGTTTGATCAGGTTACTGTCTAACCAAAGTGTTTAAAAGGTGTGTTTGTATCAAGCGGCAAACTCTGGTCTCAAACGATGAAGCCAATGCCGAAGTGCTATAAACTGCAATACATCGAAAATCCGCTCGAGGCTGGCTGCAGAAACACCGGAAACCACATAGATATGAATGGGGAAAAGACGATCTTTGCAGCATTAATAAACATGTTTACAGCCTGGTTCAAAAAACGGCTTGGCCCTACAACGCTAATCTCTCTAATGGCACTCACTGTATGGAGGTGAATTTTTTTCTAACGTGACGGTTAAGAAGATATTAAGATTATGAGTTTTGCCCAAATAAGGACATGACTGACGTGACTCCCAGTCGGGAACACACAGCCATTGGCTAAGAGGCTCACACTACGTCACACTCTGCCTAGTTGAGTTCCGCATTACCAATATGGCTGCTGCCGTCGATTTGCTTCAAAACAGCTCTCAGGAACAGATGGGTGACGTCACGGATACTACGTCCATATTTTATACAGTCTATGGTTTGTATTCAACACAGTATTTCTGTAACATACAAACAAACTTGATAATCAAGAAAGTGGTAAACTCCTGCATGTGTTAGATAAAAAGAGTCTGGCAGATTTGAACTAAAGATGTTTCGGGTTAAAAAAAAAACTTGAACAAGAAGGCCTGGTGTTCTAGTGTTGCTTGTTATTTTGTGTGTAACATTTGTATATACCTTGCATTTTTATTCTTACCTTTGTGTATCTATCTTTATTTTTATTTTCACTCATTTAAACCTATTCTAGATTTGTGTATGTGTCTTCATTGCTACAACAGCCGAATTTCCCCCCGGGGATCAATAAAGTGTAATCTTATCTTGTAAAAATATTGACCCTTTTAGGGCCCACGTCTTGATGATGTCACAGTATTAGCTGACGGCAAAAAGCAGCAAAACTGAAGGCAAACACGAATGGCCACCACAAGGGGGTAGACAACAGAGGAGTGTTAAAATGTTGTCTTGTTGTCTTGTTTGGGCCAGAATAGAAGGAGCGATAGTAATGTTTCAAAACTGAAATTCTACTGCACACCAGCTGACACTGCCCTTCAACAACAACAAAAACAACTATGGTTAAAGGCAATATGATGATAGGACTGGACCTCTGGATCATCAAAAATGCTCACATGTGAAGTGCAAACTTCATACAGCATGTATACTGTTGTATGGATGGATGACATTATGTACATTAAGGGTTGTCATCATACATTTCAGAGGCATTAAGAGGAATACTGGATTACTCCATTAGCATTTTAGCACATGGGCTAACATTAGCTTTGTTAGCAAAACAAAATGTCACAAATTGTTGATTTATCTTCCTCCTTTGTATTATTGCCATTGTAATCAACAACAAATATAAAGTCACCTAAGGATTTGAAGGTCCTCAGTTTGTCTTTACTGTACACACTTAGTTTTACCATCCAGGCATTCAACCTTTGGCAGCCCTGTCAAATCATCCATTCCTGGAATGTACGGGTTGGCCAGTCTCCTACTGTTCATCAATGTGAACTTATTCAAGTATTCGAGGACTCAGTCTGAACAGTAAGTGACCTTACAAATTCAGACAGACCAAAAATAGCACACACAAAAACAACCAACTGAGTTGTGGTAGATGAACAACGCCTGTGTCCTGCAGGGTACAAATATTGTGTTGTTCATGGAGTTTGGCAGCTTTGGAGAGACCAGGCGATGTTGATTCTGGTTAAGAATGATCACTTTCTCTATCTCTGTCAGAATCCTTTCTGTATCATTATCAGATTTTAAAAACAATAAGCCTGTCAGTAACAAAAAGAAGAACTTTTCGTGGATGCACAAAGATAGGTTTATTTGTCCCAAGGATTCCATCGCTGCCATTCAGCCTGTTTTTGGACTACAGCTGCAGCTGTCTCCTCGAGCAGCCCTCGTGTTTTTACACCTATTAGCCATTTAAACCCTCAAATGTAACAACCAGCTGAATTTTATTTGAGAGCAAAAAGTGCTGCTGTTGTATATCATGTGGTTCTCTTTATCTGGGTTTCAGAGTGAAGCACTTTGAGACTGTTTTCACCTTTCACTGAAATTTACAATGGCCCCAAAATCCAGCTCATGCACTGATTTTATTCTCCTCGTGCTCGTTTCCATCGTCTCTTCTCAAAGTTCTGAAAAACAGAGCAGTTCTCAGAGCTCGTTTGCTGTACCCAAACAGTGTTCTATTAAATCATACCTGTCAGTAAAACTCAGTGTTTCCCTTTTTTACAGCTGTGTATAATAGAACATCCTCCCTATTTCACAGAAAATGTATCACGTGCAGCGTTGCCAGAAGTTAATTTAGCATGGCTCGGATATGGCGAGCTGCTCTACCTGTTTTGATGTGGATGTAAATGGTTGTGTTTGAGGGCTTGAGGAAACATGATTTCTCCATACAATCTGTGGGCGCAACAGATGGATTTTCCCCTCCAGGAGCTGAATGAAGAAAAAGAACATTCAATATGTAATTACCTTCCATAGACATCGTCACGCTGTTGTCAGGAATTCAATATGCACCCATGACACTGGCGCTGTAACGCTAAGGAAATAAATGTTTGTTTGGCTTTGTGGAGGAGGGAAAGAACCACCTCAGCTGTTCATCATGAGAAGCAGGTCGAACCCTCGTCTGATACGGGAGGATGTCTCACTACACCAACGAGTTCTTGTCTAAACACACGCACACACACACACACACATACACACTCTCCCAGCAGCTACGTCTCTATGCTGTGTTTGTAATGCTTGTGTGAGACGCCGTCGCAATATATTTCTTATTCTTATTAACTGCATGTGTGCAATTTATTTTCCTCTCAGGCGACGGAGGTGGTTGGGCGTGTGGTCGGAGCTGATAAGCTGCTGCTGACACGCAGGCCTGCTGGAGGGACCAGATTTACCAGGAAGACAATGTCCACCAGGTCAGCACTCACATGCACGGACACAGACCAACTCATTTGATTAAGTATTCTTGTCAGGACAGCAGCTATGAAACTACCACAACCTCTAACCTTGAAATTAAATATTTTAGTGTTTTCAAACTGCTTCATGGATGAAAAGAGAATACAACTCAGCAGCTTTGGCATCAAGGTTCTGCTGATTTACGTCTGTATTGGAGCAGAATTTTACATCAGTGAAGAACATTTTTTGATGAAGAATACAAGCAAAAACATCATATTTGAAAAAACGGAACATTATCAAATAAAAGTGTATTTCTGATTGGTTGGAATACTTATAAAATACTATGCTACTTAATTAGGACTGTATCTAGCCCAAAGCCACTTAGCATGCAGTGCAAGTCTCATTGATATTTCCCACCTGACATACTCATAATCTTTAGCCCAACACCAACGTTAGCACCCATGGGTGGGTCGGTCTTACAATGAGGTGTGGTCAGGCACAAAGATTGCATGTTGCTATCTTGAGGAAACAGAGAGCGACCGCACCTTCGACCAACAAAAATCTGGTTCAGAGTCTTAAGTCAGTGGCGTAGTACTTTACTGATATTAAGAGGACACATTGACGAGACAGTAACATGAGCATCAGAGTTCACAATGAGCTTCCCTTTGCTTTTTAATAATAATACTAATTGATAGGACTTGTATAGCGCTTTTATGGGGGCTCAAAGTCGCTTACAGAAAGTGTGAAAAATAAAGTGAATAGATAAAACAGAACAAAGACAGAGGTGGGGCGGGAGTAGAGGTTATTCGTTGTATGCTGTTTTGAACAGGAAAGTCTTGAGGTGGTTTTTAAATGAGTGAAGAGAATCAGAGATGTAGATGTTTGGAGGGAGAGAGTTCCAGAGAGTTGGGGCAGCGATGGCAAAGGCTCTGTCCCCCAAGGTGAGGTGCTTTGTCTTGGTGATGGGGGACAGGAGATCTGCATCTGATGATCTGAGGCGGCGAGATGAGGAATGGCGTTTGAGGAGGTCGTCAGGTATGAGGGGGCGAGGTCATTGAGGGCTTTTTAAGTGATGAGCAGGATCTTGAAGTGGATTTGGTGATGTATGGGGAGCCAGTGGAGGTGCTGAAGGATGGGTGTGATGTGAGCTCTGGAGCAGGAGGGGGTAAGTAACCGTGCAGCTTAGTTCTGGACATATTGGAGTTTTGGAAAGTCACTGGAGGGAAGGCTGTAAAGGACGCTGTTGCAGTAGTCCAGTCTTGAGGTTATGAAGGCGTGGAGGGTTTTGGCAGCAGAGAGAGAGACACATACACAGACATACAGCATTTTATTGGGACAAGGGGCTTAGAAATGCATCATCATTACATCATTGTGCTTTTGGTTTGGTATCGAGGCGAGGACACCATCACTGCTACCTCCTCCCGCTTTGCGTCAGGGTCTTGTCTCACCCTGTCAGGATTATTTTTCCCATAACAACCTGCTAACCGTACATTATCCCTTACTTATATACAGTCATTGTTTAAACTGTGCTTTATTAACCAGTACGTATGGGAAATGTTTGGTAAGTATCTAAAATAAGCAGTTGTGGCACAGATAACAATGAAAGAAGAAGCTTGGACCTTCACAGCAGTGACACTGAAAAACTGTTCCTAATTGGACAGATGCAAGGTGTTGTACTTGTTTACTCTTTAACAGTATTGAGACAGCTGACCAGATGGAAGTACTATCATTTACCCTTACCTTCACCCTCAACTCACAAACTGACCCTTTAAAGACACCTGCACAGGGTTGTTTACCTTTGTTTACCTTTCTGATAGCTATTTTAGCTTGCAAACTCTTGCCCACATCACATGAATACGTATCATCTCTGCAACACTACAATGTTTATGATGAGTAAGTGAGTTATGATGATGTCCGTATACTTTCTATGAGCTCCGAAGGCTGAGATAAACCCTCCCAAAGTCCTGATTATTCAGTGGTGCTGCTTGTTTGTTTACATGAGGAGGCCAGAAGCAGCAGTGTAAAGATAAGGGAGAAAAAGTAGAGCTTGCAGTGCACCGTCAGGAGCAAAGAGACGTCCATAAAGTGAAAGAAGCGCTGCTCTGTCGGAATATGACAGCCAATCCATCAGAGAAATGGAGGCTGCGTCTGAAGCGCCAAGGAGAGACTGCTCGCAAGTTTTATAAATAGTTGCGTCTTTTAAAGGAAATTGGAAGTTGTCAGACACATGCCATCTGCATTTTTTTGAGACTATCTCCAACAGAGGCTCTCTTTGAACACGACTGAAGCATCATAACATATGAAGTGGCAGAGCTTAGAGCCGATTGGATCTGCACTGAGACGAGTCTATTCGCAGTAACACAGTGTCAAGGTGCCCGACTAATGAATACTGTTTCCATGACATCTATTAACCTTATTTATAGTTGTGTTGTATATGTGCTTGTGTGACTGAGTGTGTGTCAGTGTTTTCTCAACATCTATCTTCATGAGGACAGCTGACTAAAATCCTCACAGGCCTTTTTTCTTGTTTTGCTAAGAGGGCATTTAAACTTTGGGGCCTTGAGACTCAAGGTTGTTTAGTGTCGAAGAATTAAAAACTTTGAGTAAATTGGACAGTTTAAGTTAAGTCTAAAGAAGTTATAAGTATAGACTAGCAACCCTGATGTCACACTTCATTTGTGTATGCCCTTGTTTCATATAAGAGCTCAAAGATACTGTATATGGACAAGAGAGTGGAGCTGGAAAAAAAGTGAGGTTATCAAAAGTATAAAGTCTATTGCAAGGGCTCATTCGAGAGCTGGCTACAAACACCTTGTCTCCCAAAGATTGGCCTTCTTTTTGAAGTGGTAGCTGATGAGAGTTGCTTTATCCAGAAGTGAAAGTGCTTGTTTCCATACCCAACACAGTCTCAGCAGATGTGTGTCTAACATGAGTCTGGTCCTGCTGGAGATTTCTGCCTGTTAAAGGAAGTTTGTCCTTGCTGCTGTAACTTGCTAAATGCTGCAAAGTGCTCTGCTCATGGTGGATTAAGATGAGATCAGACTGAGTCCTGTCTGTAAAATGGGACTGGATCTTATCCTGTCTTGATGTTGGATCTTTGTTAATAATAGAACATAGAGTAGGTCTAGACCTGCTATGTTTGGAAAGTTTCTTGAGATAACAATAGTTGGGATTTGGCGCTATATGAATTAAGATTGATTGATTGTTGATTGATTGTTTGCCACGTTACATCAGTTAGAATCAAACAAGCTGATTATCTGGAAAGAAACAATATGCCCTGGCAGCACGCCAAATGGGACGGGGTCACCTGTGGGCGGCCTTACACATGAGATGGGTGGTCCCACACATAAGATATTAAAATATATTTCAAAAATTAAAAGTAATACTCATTTGAGAGCTATATGTTGTATTAAATATAAAAATGTATGCTGCATTCCCAGAAATGGATTCATTTTTAAGCTGTAGTTTCATGTATGATATACTATAGATATATAAATAAATTGTATCACTATTTCCACATAGAAAAAAAACAATAGATCTGAAAAAACTAATTCAATTGAATCATTCAATTTCTTAGATACAACAAACAAGTGTATAATGACCCAATTGGACAGCAGCACAAAAAAATAATCTTGCATTTTGCATTCCCCATTCCATATTCAGCATTCTGAACTTTGTATTCAGCATTCTGAATTCTGTATTCTGTATTACATATTCCGTATTCTGTATTTCCAATCCATATTCCATATTCCATATTCTGTATTCAGTACCCTGTATTGTGTATTCCGTATTCCATATTCTCTATTCTGTATTCCTGATCTGTATTCCGTATTCTCTATTCTGTATTTCGTGTTCCGTATTCTGTATTCCCTGTTCTGTATTCTGTATTCAGTACCCTTTATTCCATGTTCCGTATTCCGTATTCTGTATTCTGTATTCCACTCTTCGGTATTCTGTATTCTGTATTCTGTATTCCCTATTCCGTATTCTGTATTCTGTATTCCCTATTCCCTATTCTGTATTCAGTACCCTGCATTGTGTATTCTGTATTCCATATTCTGTATTCTGTATTCCATATTCCATATTTCATATTCTGTGTTCTGTATTCCATATCCAGCTTTCTGTATTCGGCATTCAGGAATCTGCATTCTGCCTTCCACTTGCCATGGACCTATTGAGTAGTGCGTTTAGCAATACAGAGAATGTCTGCATGTTAGCTTATTTGTGAAAAACTGAAGCAGTAATTTTTTAATCAGTATATAGTGGAGAAAATATTATCTTATGGTGACAGTTTGATCATTTATTTTCAAAAAGAAAACATGTCATCTTCTAAGATTTTATGGTTCCCATCAGTCATGGACCCTTAGTATCATACTAACTTGTCTTCCTCATACAGCACCTATTCCTGCAATTCTTGTGGTCTTCAAGGTTCAATGACTGTTGTTATCAATGTAATCTGGTGGATCTGAAGAGAGTGGTATAACAGCTGTGTCTGGTAGAAAAAAAGGGTCTTACTGTAACAGAGATTTATCTCTCGAGGGATACTTTCTGTTAAGTTTGTGTGAGTCACATGCAGGTATATAAAAACTATAACTTCCATTAAAGAGAGAGCACTTTCATAAAAACCCTCTTAGCACATATTCAAAATGAGCACGATTTCCACTGTCCTCCTTGACTTTGCCAGTTTAGCAAACAAGAGACGATTAAAATAAATGAGCCTAGATTGATCCCGATACATGGTGAGGGGGAAGACTGATGGGAAAGGCAAGCAAAAGGGATGATTACAACTGTCCTGGCCTGATGACAAATGGCCCTGTATTGTTCTGGAAAGAGGCAGTTTTTTATCAGCTGCATCAAAACACTTTGAGGATATCACAGCAGCCATCACTGTCATCATCACTATCAGCATTTTCATCTTTTCTCTGCGGCCCGGCTCTGATCAACATACAGACTGAGATGCAGGCTGATAGTGTCTGAGGGAATATGACAGGTAGAGGGCCTGAAATTGCATTGATCAGTGAGATAATGTTAGTGAGGCCAAGTGTGAATTTAACAGAATAACACTCACTGATACGCAACTTTCTTAGCAGTTTGAAAATATTCTGAACAGAATAAAGGGATATAGTCCCATCAGGAGAGATGAGACAACAACAACAACAATGTGTTTTTGACCTCCACTGAGACTCCTGAGGAAAACATTCAGGAACAAGTATCACACTGAGAGTGCGTATGTGTGTATCAAGACCTGTGCTTTCAAATGTGTCATTTGAGTTTCAAATTAGAAGTCATATCCTGCATCATAACAAAGGGAAAACTGTTCCTTTAGTATAGCTCTAATGCTCACAAAAGGCTGGAGTCATTTAAAAGGGACAAATGAGGTGCACAAACAGACGGCACACATTGGAAATTATCCCCATCCCATTAGTCCGAGGGGCAGAATGAAATCAACAGACGATAAAAGTCGTTGGTGGCGACTTTAGTGAAGTTTGATTTAGTAGGAGCAGCAGTAGGAGAGGCTGTGCAGGCTAAGCGCAGTGAGCTCCGATCTTGAGGAAGCATCCTGCTGCAGATATCAGTCAGCCTGATGAGCCAGAGGACAGAAGCAATTACACTGAGAGCAAGAATAACACAGGGTTTAGGAAATAAAAACATTACTATAAGGACGCCCCATGACAAGTAAGGTTTAAAAGCTCATTTGAAGAGGAGTAATTGCATTGGATGTTATTTATGAATCCAGAGGTAAAAATGTACCAAAATGTCAGAGTTGATCTACAGCCTCGCTCTACCTCCGGATTTTGCATTTAAATTGGAATATTTGTCCGTTGGTACGGTGTAAATCATGTGACACCACTTTCTACATTTATCTTTCATGAGGCTGCCTTTACATCTCATTCTACATCTGCAGAGACTGAACTGTATACTCCACCAGCAGTGCTCGACTCTGTCTCACATAAGTGTTCACTGGTAACCAATTACCTCTGAGGCATGTGGAACAAATTATATTTAAACAAGTGTCATCTTCAGCTTTCACTTATATCAATCTAATATCGCAGCACCATGAACACAGAAGTCAACCTTTTACTTTTCATTACAGCTGCTGACAAACATGGGCTCAGGGGCTCCCGTCAGTCCATTAGGGGGTCCAGGAGCCTTTGTGGAGGAGCACTCAAATTAAGAGGAAAATAAAATGATGTTATTATTTTTTAGTATGATTGGGCCTCATTCACTCATATCTGCACAATATATTTTTAAAATGTGTTTTTGAGAAAGCTCTTACTAAGACTCCCAGCCACAACCCTTTGCTGCATGTCTTCCCCCACATTTCCTGTCTCTCTTCAGATGTTCTAGCAATAAAGACTAAAATGAGTAAGAAAATGGTGGATGCCGATACTACATGTAGGCAAAGTTTCAATTTGTGAGGTAAACATGTGTTGGAGTGATCCCAGGATGAGACCACAGGCTGCTGTGAATGACTTGTCCGGGAAGTCAGACGAGATTTGTTCAAAACGTGACATCACCGATGAATGACTTTAAAAGAACATAATCATCAACTACCAAACAGAAATGTTCTGCTCTGTTTTTCGTAGCTGGGTATTGTATTTTTGTTCCTTTTCAAATTTTCGGGTCAAAAACATGTGGCGATATTTTAAGTTTGTCATTTTAAATAGACATGACTTTGAAGCATGGCAACAGTTGAGGAGGCCTCCAGATTGCTGGGTTCTACAGTTCTGGTGGGGGGGACTTAAAGATACTGTAGCTGAAATTAAGCCAAGTGGCAACCTCCGGTCTCAAAATATGAAGCCCATGTGGAAGTGTTATAAACTGCACTTCATCGAACATCGGCTTGAGGCTGGCTGCAGAAACACCGGAAACCACATACACACCAATTAAAAAAAGACGATCTTTACAGCATAAATAAACATGTTTACAGCCTGGTTAAAAAAAACGGCATCGGTCTGAAAAGCTTATTTCTCTATCCGCACACTGTACGGGGGTTGAATTTTTTTGTAACACTACAGTTCAGAAGTCTTTAAGATTACGAGTTTTGCCCATTTAAGGACATCACTGACTTGACTGACAGGTGGGGACACTGTAGCTGTTGGCTAGGAGGCTCAAAGCCCGCCCCTTTACCTCACACTATCTTGACAGAAGTTAGTGTGCATTCAGTATTTCCAATATGGCTCCCGCTGAAGATTGGCTTCAAACAGCGCTCAGAAACAGATGGGTGATGTCATGGATACTACGTCCATTATTTGTCTATGAATTAAGCGTTTTAGAGGGAAGCTCAAATGAGGGTTTTTAAAGACACTAGCCTGAGTGAAGAGTTTTTTGAGCTGTAAATCATGTAAAACTGCTGTCAGAGATATAGAAGAATATAAAGCCTGAAAATGAGAATAATAACCAGTCTTTAAACTGCACAGCTGGTTGCACCTGTGTTTTTAATTTCCTGAACACCATGTCCTCGTCAGTTGGAAGCTTTCCTGGATTTGTCTTTTATCTTACTGGTTATTATTGTTGTGAATAAATAAGTCTTCTTCTTAACACATATTCAGAATTGTCCCCTAAGTGCTCAGTTAATATTCAGAATTAACACTTTAAACATTGACTTGATGTGACTCGTGTATTTCACATTTTAATGATATAAAGGTTAAATTCCTTCTTTAATTATTATGATATTATTTTCAAATCATAAAACCCAGTTTGAAAAACAAAACGTTATACTGTGGAGCAATCGAGTGACCAGTGAAGTCAGAACCATAATACTCTGAGAAACATAGAATTGATAATTGTGTCATGTTGAGATTTGCTTTTGCCGTGGATGCACCACTGTCACTTTAAAGAAAACAGCAAGACAAACAGAGAGTGTGTGTGTGTGTTTGTGTGTGTGTGTGTTTGTGTGTGTGTGTGTGTGTGTGTGTGTGTGTGTGTGTGTGTGTGTGTGTGTGTGTGTGCGGTCTTTCATTATACTCTGTGATCTTTCATTTCACAGCCTGTGTGATTCATATCTGTGAGTGCTTACAGTGATAAAGTGGGGTTGTATTGGGAGGTTTAATTATGTCTTCATGTGTTGTATCTTGTTTATGTTTCTTAACATCAGCATTTTTATTGCTTCTTCACAATAGTGTGTCCTTTAATGTGTGAGTCGTACCTTCAAGGTAATACAACCTTCGATAAAGGATGAGTCCAGGTCAGTCAGGTTCTACATGGACCTCTGACATATCTAGAATATGTTCAATTGCATTTGAGGCTCTCACAAGCAACTATATAACAGAAAGTAACATGATGAATGCATAAACTTCATCACACACCGCAAAAACACGAAAACAGTGCAGATGCATGAACATACACATGAAGCAGGGTCACAAACACCCTAACATGCTACAAAACATTTATGAACCTGTATTTGATAAGAAGTTTAAACTATATCCTAAAGAGGTAATCAAATCTATAGATGGATCCCACAAAAAAAACTGAAGAATCTTTTGGAGGTTTTTTGTGACCAGGTGACCATTTGCATTGTTTTAAAAAGCCTCAGACATCGACTGGAGGGATGAGCACCACCAAGACATGTGATGAAGGCCAGAGATGTACTGTACTTGCTTTTAGCTACGTGTACCTTTGTGCATGATGACTGCCATGTGTTTCCTGCGTCTGATTGGTGCGGGGGTTGTGCACATCCTCAAAATTCAATACCAACACAAGATGTAATGAACGGTGGGGGCAGTATAGGCAGAGGAGATGTAACAATCAACACAAACAGCACAACAATGGCAGAACGTTTTCAGGACAATCTGCTAGACCAAGTCTGCAATTTTATGCATTTGAACAATGTTTCTTTGCTGCTGAACAGCAACAAACATGCCCATCAAAGTAGCTGGACAAAGATGGGTTCAGTTTAGAAGTGGATATGGTAACCTGCAAAAATAAATGGAAACAAATATGGGAAAGATAAGCCCAAGAATGGAAATCAGTCAATCAATGGGTTAATGCGCTTAGCCTGATGTGCTTCTCACAAATATAGCCCTGATAGCGCTGATTCCTGACCATATGATGGTGACTGACTCAAAACCGGTCCTCAGCACATCGTTTGTGTTTTGCACAACGTCAACTCATGTCTCACTCAGCGGTAAGAAAACACCAAAACATTATCATAGTGAAAGTTAAAAACACAAACAAACATGAAATGTACGCACAGGAGGCGGGCAGAACGGAAGGATGTGATTTGATTGGTTTCGTAATTGGGCTCCTGATGACAGGGATTGGTTGGTGTTTTCCCAGGTTTACTCCGGCTGTAGATAGCAGCATTTTTCACTATTTTTTAAGAACACATTATATATTGATTACCATCGGGACATGAAGATCATTTTAACCAGTATAACAAAAAGTGTATCTAAATCTGACTACCAACCCCAGCTTTAAGGAGCCTATGTTTGATAATTGGGTAAAAACTCCTTACAGGAGCTTTAATGATGGACGCTACTTTTGGAAACAAAACACTGTTTTATATCAGAGAAAAAAAAGAGGTGAATGATACAACTATTTATAGTGGTATTTTGTAATGGCCTTAATGTCACAAAACGAGGGAAATAACTCAAATCGAGAAGAAAGTAACGGATATGACCTATTATGGACAAACTGAGTGGATATAATATATGCATGTCCTCTCGGGGCTTTCCTTATGGTGTGTAAAGAAAATAGAAAGGAGTAATTCTTTTTGTAAATATTATTTAATACATAAATAGTATAATCAGCTCAGTTTTAGTGAATAAAGAGAAATGTTTGTGTTTATTTCTGACCGTCTTCATGACCGACCTGTGTCCCCCACGTTAACTATCCCCATGGTAACAACATCCAGCCGTCGCTACGTCACTGCTGCTTTGTCCACAGAACATGCTGCCACAGGGAAAGCTGTCCTGTCCCCTGTAGTCACAACCAAACACAGAGTGAGTCCTGCATTACACTTTATCCTTTTCCGATGACATTCTGCAACATGTGTGCTGTTTGTTTTGCCTGTGAGTCGATTGAACGACGTTAAGTGCTGGTTCCAAGATGTGCTAGCTAGCAGCAAGCCGGCTAAAGTAGCCCAGCTGTGCTCTGTGACTCGGTACTGCTACAGAGGCTAATGCGTCTTTGATGCACGATCAACGCTGCACCTTTCTTCCCCTATAATTAAACCGAAATGCAATACATTACATGCAATTATAATTATGTTGTTTGAGTGAAGCGGAATGCACAACACCGTCTCTTGACGTGAAATGCTACAGCTAATGCTACCTATGTTAGCTAGCTTGCTGCGATGCTTCTCAGAGATGGGTGTGAGAATGAGATAGAACCGTGTTGTTAAGTTTTGTGAGCGCATATAACTATATCGAACATCTTAGGCGACAGAGATTCAGTGTAGCTACTTACTGCACGAAAACGTTACAGGCCGAAATGTGCAGCTATGTGCTAACAGTGATCTTTGTTTGCTAACAGATTGCTAACATCAAACGTAATGTGCTCACATCAGATGCTCACCTTTGTCCCCATTACAGCATCAAACTGAGAGGATGTGTACCTGAAGCAGATGGTCTGAATCAGAATAATATGGTGTTTAAATGGTGTTTTACGTGTCTGTTGATGGTACTTCATTCAGACACGGTGGTCTGTGTGACTATGCTAACATGTAAACAAACTTTGGTTGTAGGGTCTTTGAACATCGAAAAGGGACCAGGAGCCAAACCAGAAACACAAACTAATGCAAATATACCATTTTCACATTGAGTACCTGCCCATAGAGTCCTAATCTGGTACTTTAAGTTGTCTATATAAAGCTGCACACCATATTATTTTTTATAAAACAATTAAAATAAATGACTTAAAGAAAATATGTCTTCAGCTATTTAACTTAGCCCTGATAGCATTGTTATAAAACCAAAATAAATCAAAATTCTACTCAGAATGGTGTTATAGCTTAGTTTAACTTAAATGTTTAGTCTCAGAAATAAGGCACAGATCCCCTCAGTGCTGTATTAGAATTTTAAAAAATAGACTTTACTTGAGATCAAACTTAATCCACTTAAAGGTGGTGTAAATAGCCTGACATGAAAAGTCCGTCACAGTGTTCAATGAGGCTCAGCAGTGACATGGGACAAACATGTTGTCGCAAACTTTGCTGTACAGCTCCGGTAAGGTGATGACATGTAGTGTGGAAACGCAGGACAGACTGCAAAGCTACAAAACCTGCATTCTCTACCACAGATAAACTGTTGCGTTAGAAAAAAATTCACCCCCGCACAGTGTGTGACAATAGAGAAAATAGCTGTACAGACCGAAGCCGTTTTTTGAACAAGGCATGTTTATTTCTGTTGTAAAGATCTTTTTTCTTGAATTAGTGTGTATGTGGTTTCTGGTGTTTCTGCAGCCAGCCTCAAGCGGACACTTAATGAATTGCAGTTTATAAACAGCTTCATATTTTGAGACTGGAGGTTGCCGCTTGCTCAGACCTGGTTGTATGGATCAGGGACTCCCTCATTCTTAGTGGTGTGGTTGTAGACCAGTCACGTACAAAGATGCAGATACATATGCATGTGTGTGGTCAACATGTAATTTGTGGTTGTGACCGTCTAATTCTACGTGGGCATCAAAATTGTGAGGGACTGTGTCTTATCCAAGAGCTTATCAGAGGCCATCACAATGTAATCATTTCTGCATCTTTGTGACCTAACCATGTTATTTGATTTCATCAGAATCTGTCTACTATGGGTTTATCATGCTGGAGTAAAGTGTACCGACTGACGCAGCTTGGACAGTCTCTTGAATTGGTCATTCGTGTCCATCCTGGCTCAGACTTGTGCTGCTTCCAACTTCACTAGCAGGTCTTCAGACTTGGCACTGGTCAGGCTGGAGTAACTGGAAGCAGCAGAAAAGTTGAATCAAACCCAGTTCATTGACATGTGTACCTTTGGTTCGAGGTTTTGCTCGTTTTTCTGACAAATCTGGAAAAGACAAGTTGATTCGAGTGATCCTGCTGTCAAAGAGGTGTGAGTAACACAAGCGATGAATGCTCCGGCTCGTCTGAACACAGGAATTCAATTTTGTAGCTGATGTTCTGTCATTGTTGATCCTGACTGTTATGTCCACTATTAGTATGCTGCTGCTGTAGCACTGGCACTACTGATTCTTACTGACACACGCCACTACTTATCATGATCTATTGCTTCAGTGCGTCTCATACACGTGGCACATCCTTAGAGTTCACCAGCAGAAGCTGTTCTCCACAGACATCCACAGATGGTGTGTCAGATTTGTTTTAGTGTCTGATTATTGAGCATGGCGATTGTTGGTGGAACTTCAGAGTGTTGCTGCTGCTCCTCTTACCACTGGTGTCGTTAGGTAAGAGGAGGGGGCCCCAAGAAACGCCAACTTTAAACTGTGTCACGTGTTATAATGTTCTCACATGAGGTGATTTGTGTGTAGTTGAGGCTTGTTGTTTCGTAGGTAGTGTTTCGTAACAGTCCAGATCTAAGAGAGTGCAGATTAACATCGGAGCACAGCCCTGCAGCAGCACATGTATCAAAGATCAGTTCAGTCTAAAATGAACTAGTTCACGTTCATGTTTTTTATCTGCATCTATTTTCTTTTTCAATAGAGCTTCCTATACTTCCCTTAATCACTGACATTTACTAAACTACATGAAATATTAGGGATGTGCCGATCCTGATCTCAACTATTATATCGGAGCAAATCTGGGCGTTTCTTAATTGATCTGTGATCGACATTTGAGCTGATCACCTCAACCGATCTGCCGTTCTCTATACCGGAACGCCCCTCTGTAGCTAGCAGCATGCAACCGGGCGTGTTTCAATCTCGCGGTCACTCCTAGGGATGGGTACGATTACTCGAGTACTCGCCGTTGACCCCATTATTTGAATAGCATTTTGTTATTCGCGCACCTGGCAAGATAATCATACAGCGTTACATGTGTGACCATGTGCTTTTTGTTTTCGCCTTAATGAATATACTAGGTAGGAAAATAATTAACGGGATATAAACGTTTGACTTCTCCGGCCACGGCTTCAGCTTTAGAACACACCGAGCCAGATTTCAGCAAAAACAACTGTTTTACGGCAGCTACGGCAACTCTCTAGGAACACGTTTTTCAACCGAAAGTGAAAACACAACAAACACAGAACCGTCTGCGACACCTGAGACATGTCAATTAAAAAAGTAATGTCTGGAAGTACTTCGAAAAAACGATGAAGTTAATGAGCAGTGCAAGATATGTGGCGTTAAACTTACATAACATTGAAATACTAGTTTGATGTTTAACCACATACGCTTAAAGCACAAGGAGAAAACAGAGGAGACAGATAACAGGCAGTCTCGCATCACGTCTTTTGCTCGCCCTGTTATCACACGTCGTTGTGATGAAACCAGAGCGGAGAAGATCAGCCTGATAATAACCACAATGGTAACTGGAGATATGCTCCCATTAAGTTTTGTGGAAGGAGAAGGCTTCAAAGAGCTGATTGCGTAAGTTGAGCTGGAGTACGAGCTACCATCACAGAGAACAACAACTACGAGAGAGGAAAAGATGTCTGAAGGAAAGGCAGCAGAACTTACTACAACTCTGGTCCGGTAGCTCCGTGTCCGACGGACTTTTATTTATCTGTTTTTGTTTATGGTTAAAAAAAATAGAATAATTGCGATTACTCGAGTGATCGTTCATTAGGAAATTCGAGTAATCGATTACAAGGATTACGGTAAATTCCCATCCCTAGTCACTCCCAACAATTACGTTCTCCGTCTCACAGCCAGATGCTGCCGATGTGAATCACGCACTGTCTCGTGAAAGGTGCATTCAGGGCAGCCTTGGATTTAAGCGTGCTCTAATGAGTACACCAGTTTCTTGGTCTCATATAGCAGAGCTTGTAAAGCAGATTATGAGTTTTACAACAATGCTAGCTGGATTAAGTTAAATCGAATAAACATTAAATATATTATAGTTTTTTTTTTAATTACTTATTTTAGTTAAAGGAAAAACTGCGTACAACTCAACTCTCTAAGGAAACACAAGTATCGGATCAGGACTCGGTATCGGCAAATATTCAATATTAAAAAATCAGATCAGGATCGGGGGCCAAAAAAGCTGATCGGAACATCCCTATCAAGGAGAGGTGTTTAACTGGCTCATTCGATTGTGGGTGGTAGTCGTATACATATAAAATAAATAAAGATAGTTGGTAAATATAACAGCAGCTGCAGACAGTTTGTGGCTCCCCCAGGTATCGTGTCTATGTGTG
Organism: Notolabrus celidotus; assembly: GCF_009762535.1. Classification (NCBI taxonomy): domain Eukaryota; kingdom Metazoa; phylum Chordata; class Actinopteri; order Labriformes; family Labridae; genus Notolabrus; species Notolabrus celidotus. The sequence goes on along the minus strand of NC_048287.1, from coordinate 7,728,163 downwards.
AGTCACACTGGCCTGAATTGATGCACAAGCTTTTGACTCCTCAACTACTTTGTATTGTCATTTCAGTTTAATTGACTTGGAACTCGGTCACCAGGAACAGCCCTACTGTCTTTCAAGTCCCCACAAAAACACTATAAAACCATTTAAACTGATTTAAATCTAAAGGAACAACCAATAGATGCAGCCGCCAACTGAGGTCTATTTCTAGAAGTCTGAATTTGGACACCACACCAGATTTCAATGTATATTTACATTCTGAGGTAAAACAGGATTGACAATCTTTGATTAATCTTTTTTGGACAGTCTGTATGATATAATCATGATCATTGTAACGCACTGAGTCTCTATCTGTAGGAGTTTGAGTGGGAGCAATCATTGTAAGACAGCACTTTGATGACAGGTGACATAGATCATAGAGATTTCTCTAATTACCTGCTTTGTTCAGGTAGGTTTTTTTTTTTTACAGATTGAAAGTTCTGTGGTGTGGACGTCACAGCTAACTCTCAGTTCTTTCATTTATTCCTCCTCTCTCAGTGGACCGCAGTTTGAAGCGCCGGCAGGTGAAGCCACTTGCTGCCTCTCTGTTAGATGCCTTGGATTATGACAGCTCAGATGACAGTGACTTTGAAGTGGGAGATGCCACAGGTAAGCTCAGTCTATCTTTATATCATTATACATCCTAATTAAACATGAATAGAGAAGAATCACAAATGCAGGGTTAGTTGAAGGCCTATGGAAGATTTATTTATTCATAATCCTCCTGCATGTATGGAAAAACAGTGGTTTCCAATTCTCTTGACTTATCACTCTTTCTCAGGTATTCAGACCTTGAAATGTAGTCACAACAGAGTCATCAGTGTTACAGTAGTACAACTCTAAGACCAAGATTGCAAGGTATGGGAGAGGTGGGGTTTGCTCTGACCAGGTCAGCCATATTTAAAAACACCAGCTGATAACAAGGTGTTATGCAGAACTTTCAAAACTGCAAATTTTCGAAGATATCTGACATCGCACTGAGTTGTGATTACAACTAAAGACATGGGACACAAATAAGACAAGCATGCAAATAAATCATGCCATGTTATAGCTTAACTGCTGCAGAAAAAGCAGCCACCTTGGATTTTGAGAGAGGGATTGGAAGGTTATTCTGGCTCTCCAGGTAGGGCTGGGAGATAATTCGATAACGATAATTTATAAATAAACCTGTGATTACACCCCCCAACCACTGGAAAGGGATGAGGGCGCTAATGTGTCTTAAACGCTAGTTGCCACCCAACATTAGAAAAGAAGAAAAAGAAGACAGCATTGAACAGCCAATCATGTCGCAGGGTGAGAGGTAGGCGGGGCTTAAAGACGTTTGGAGCGGAATGTAAACACAGCTGAAACAAGCGACAGCTACACTGAAGAAAACTCAAAACCTCCCAGCTCGAAGCAGAGTCGTTAGTCTGACACTGTGCTGACCCTGCATTAACTAGCTTATCAAGCGACCTTGTAATTGAATATATTCTAGTACCTGAAAATAAACTTGAGTGGCCCGCCCAGGTATCATCTAAGAGTGGGACACACTGACTTCATTTCCCCTAAACACACCTGCCTTCAAACAGTCCCTCCTGTCACTGGAGCAGCTTCATGGTTGTTCTTAAAATCATGTCACTTCATCTTTTAACTCTTCTCTATCTTCTGACAGGATCAGACGGCACAGGTAACGGCAGTGATGAGGAGGGGTCTAAAGCCAGCGCTGCAGGTTCAGAGAGTGAATCTGAAAATGCCGGCTCTGCAGAAGACGTAGTAGATGAAGAGGAGGCCAAAGACTTGGCAGCTGAGGACAACCTGACAGAGGATGAAGAGAAGACCAAACAGCAGCCTTCCTCTGACAGCTCCACCAAAGACACTCCTGCAGTCACGCCATCCAAGAGACGACGCAGGAACAAGAAGGCGTCCGAGCCGGAGCCTGATGCTGCTTCTGGATCTGCTGCTGCTGAATCTGCAGGTGAAGCTGCTGCTGCCGAGTCTACCTCAACCTCAGGCTCCGGCAACAACAACGCTGAAGAGTCTCAGACCGAGCCCAAGAAGTGGAACTTCCGCAGGAACCGCCCCCTGCTGGACTTCACCACCATGGAAGAGCTGAACGAGATGGATGACTACGACAGCGAGGATGACAACGACTGGAGGCCGACAGCGGGGAAGAAGAAAGGGAAAGCAGCTTCTCAGAAAGGAGGCACTGAGGAAGAGGAGGGGGGAAGTGCAAGCGACGATGACGATGACGATGATGATAATGACGACGATGACGACGATGATGATGACGACGACGACGATGACAACGACGACAAGGAAGAAGGTGGCGAAGACAACAACAGCAGCAGTGATAGTGACAAAGAGTTAAAGAAGCCCAAGAAGAAGACGAAGAGCAGCAGCGCTTTTGATGAAGAGCTGACTAATGACAGCATGTCGCAGGGAAAGGGCAACGAGGTAAACACAGACAAATCTCACAAAGTCTGAGGCAGAGTTTCAGAGTCCTGAAGTCTGATTTATCACGTTTTACTGAAACAAAGAGCACGAGTGTTTCTGCAGAGCTACTCCCAGGACCAGAAACCAAGAGAGAGGGATGAGCACACTCTGCATTACGTCATGGCGCCTCATTCCTAAAGCAAACAAACAAAATCCTGCAAAACAAAAGTCATACTAAAGTCATCAAATCTTCCATTGAAGCTAGTTTGAATGAATTCTGTAGGGTAATTCAAATACTCTTATATCTGGATCTAATACAAATACGTACGCCAAATAGAGACTGTGACTGATGACATCACTGTATGCAGAGCTCGAAGGCGGTAGCTCAACCTTGAGGTACTTTGGTGATGTTTTAATTCAGTTTAACACATAGTACATACTCCTGATTGTGCCAACAGGGAAATGAAAAGCACAGGATTAAAGAAATGAACGTGCCAATTTGAACTTTAAAGCTAGGGTTGGTAGTCATGGAAAACTAGCAGAATTTGAATGTAGCATCTAACCTCTCCCCATTAAACACACACCGGGTCAGAAAGGTATGAGACAGTTCCTGGTTTCAGTCATAGTTTTGCTCTTAACCTTCTCGTGGACTGTCTTAGTCCAGAGGTTTTGTAAGAGGACTTCTGCTCTGTTTAGACAGTCAGATTTAAAACAAATGCAATCTTTAAATGTTCTTATTTATAAAACCCGATCCAGATGAGTCTCGTTCATTTGTCTACTCTGTTTGGCACCCCATGAAACCAAACAACAATACGAGTCACAAAGTCGGCGTATAATCCAATGACGGGTTTAGATGCTATCAGAGTGATTCCAGGAGATTTTTTCCCTTTGTTGTAATCGACTTAGCGCTGCGTCCATGAGCATTGTTTGTTGGATTTACTAACTGCCAGTTACTGGATCTGTACCCGGATCAAGGGGAGGGGGCGTCCGATAAATGGCTTTACTGAAGCTCTGTTCCCTGATTTCCCAGGACGCCTTGCTGGACAAGTCCCAGACCTGGAGCACTCAGCACATCCTCATCTGCTGCGTTTGTCTGGGAGACAACAGCGAGGATGCAGACGAGATCATCCAGTGTGACAACTGTGGGGTGACGGTGCATGAAGGTAAGCGAAAGTTAGGCCAGAACGAATAATGAGGAATAAGAATAAGATTGGGAGGGTGAGGTTTCAAATGTTATTATATTTTTTTTATTCATGAAGACCAGAGCCAAAGTGGACCTGTGTCCACTCTGGAGCCTGGTTCATATCTTTTGTAGCTGTGAAGCATTTAAACCTCCTTTTTCGAATATTGAGATAGTTATTAATCTGTGAATATTTTAAGAGCTTGTGCAAATTTGAAAACGGTTTATAAACCACATTTAATAACAGGAGAAGAAGAAAGCATATACACCCGTTGGCTGTAATAGGATTGTGTATGTCCAGCCTACATGACTATGAAATGTAAACATGCTGCATCACAGAAACACCGGCACAAAGCCTGAGGCAGACGCTCAATTATGCCAGACGGGTTTTAAGTTCATGTAATGCCACTGTCAGCTGCACCTCACACTATGTGGACACATGGAGGACACAGTGTTACAAGAAGAACTATATTTTAAAGGCTCCAATGATATACCAGGCACTACGCAAGGTGTGCCAAAGTACACCCTTATAAAACACACACTTAAATAATTCCAAATACAACAGCACTGTTTGCTGTCAGCATGAAAATAGGGACTGTTAAAATGTGTGAGAGCAGTTCTAATACATTTTTTGTCCTATACAACTAATGTAGCAGTATAAGATGCAGAGCGAGGTGTTTCACTGTGTTGCAGTGTTTTACTCTGAAGATGGCGCTCAAAGAAGCAGCGACCACTTTAAAAGCATAGAGTATGTTGGATATGTAGCACGGTGGATCAGGCTGGCCTTTTCTCCCTCATCAGGTTTTAGTCAGTAGGTAGGTCCGCCCATACCTCACAACTATCTATGCCACTATAGGCTGTGCACAAATACAATACCGGTCAAAAGTTTTAGAACACCCCAATTTTTCAAGTTTTTTATTGAAAATGATACAGTTCAATGTCTTATTGTGCTCTGAAATGAAAACATTGCACAAATAAACAATTTAATTTAAAAAATAAATCATGGAATCAATTCATAAACCAAAATGTAGTCTAAACTTTTGACTCATCGAAGTAGGTACCTTTGGCACCTTTCTCTGGCCAATTATTAAGCAACACATTACTTTCTGGAGTACAAGACTGTTCAAATATTGCTTTCCAGGGTATGGTACCACAGTGTGTTCCAACACTACTTTTATGCAGACAGAGGGGGTTGTAAGTAATCAAGAAGTTGGGACACCCGTAAGAATTGGTAGCACCAACTTTCAAGGCTTGACTAACCTCAATTGCTGCAGAACAGCAACCAATTTCTTGTTCCCTGAAAAAGGCCTTTTCATATAATTCTGAAATGTACATTATTTTTTCAGTTTTGGGTGATCTTACCTTTTTTTTTTTTTTTTACTTTTGGCAGTTCACCACTTACCCTTGTACAATTTTAAGCAATTCAATGGACTTGAACTGTTTGAATTTAAATAAAAAAAGTGGAAAAAATTGGGGTGTTCTAAAACTTTTGACTGGTAGTGTATCTTAAGAGCAAGAGCAAAGAGAAAGAGCTACACATCTGCATAAAAATGATACATTGCTGGACACAATAGAAGTCTTCATGTAGGAATGTAGTTTCAACCTTTTTCCTGCTGTGAGGCCTCCCAAAAACAGACTGGGTCTTCTGCACCAGTGTGATTTATTTTCAGGATTCTACAGTTGGCTACTGTTAATGCCCTAAACAGTCTACTTTGACTTCTGTCTTCTTTCCTGCTCTCCTGTGGAGGGTTTCTTAAGTGTATCGCCCTTCTTTAATACACAGCTTGACAATCTTTGGAAAAGGTGAAGCTTCCTGTTCTTTAGCTGAGATATAGATGTATGAAGACAGATTTTTATGTCCAAAGAAACTTTTGGGAGTGAAGGACACTTTTCTGTCATGGTATCAGAAAACCAAAAGGAGGAGGACAATCAAAAAGGAGGGAAATAACAGGAAGTAAATGTAAACTTAACACACAGATAGACTATTCTACAAAATAAAACAGGAAGCACTAGACTATACACAGACATGAGGGTATACAAAAAAGGAAAACGTATAACACAAGGGGAAATCAACACATGAAATAAAGACACTAGAAATTAAATTAACCTCAACAGAAACAAGAATCACCAAAAAATCACTTAAAGGAAACTTAGAACAGACCAGAACATAACACTATGTGATTTTGTGATGCTTTTCCACAAATATTGTTCTCATGATTCAGCCTTTTCTGAAGCACCTTATAAAATATTTAATTTTAGGATCTTAGTGGGGTCTAAATGGGTAAGTTAAATACAATAAAGCAGAGATTGTAGATCATTCCCCTTCGCAACAACTCAGAGGTGATTGTACTGTTCTGTCCACTCTGACTTCCCAGTAAGCTTTCAGACAGCATTAGTCCTCAGACCCTCGCTCTCACACTCACTTACCCAGTAACCAGCTGTTGGCCTATTTCATTCAAAGGCTGGTTTTCTTTCTGGAAGTTTTTTTTCTCTGAAAGCAAAACACATCTTCAGACAAGGCAAGGCAACACAACACATGCAGTTCATGTTGTTGTATTATCCCATCAGGAAGAGAGAAACAGAGTCTGAGGAGGGAATAAACTTCTTGTTTCAGCTTCATCAGCTGAGTGAGTCTGACTGCTTGGAAACAAGATCAATGCCTGAGTCATCTCCCGGGGATTGGACTTCTCTCAGACATCCATAGTCACAGCTGACCATGCAGAGTGGATCAATGTGACACCACTGATTTTCAATCACTTCATTTATTAATTTATTTCCTCTGATTTGGACTGATTGAAAAGCAACAAAGAAAGAAAGACAGAGGCTGAGATGAACTGCTTCCTTTAATACTGGCAGAACATGTTTGTATTAAACAACAGAGTCCACATCCTCCAAAGGTTCAGGGCAGCTTGTGACACTCAGTACGAAGTGAATTTAATTTTAACAGACTTCATTAATGCTGACGTTAATAATGAAACAACTGGTGACTTGAACTGATACAGAGGGTTGTTCAAAGGGTTGTGTTGTGGTGTGCTGCGCTACACGTGTTCTCTAGTTAGTTAGGTATCTAGTTTGCAGTGGCTACTGGCTCGGCTGAATCAACCCAGAGAAAACAGAGAGCTTCTCTTAGAAAGACTGAAGCTGGGGAAAGAAGATGTTATACAAAACAGACCCCTCTTCATAGGCGCTTGTTAAAGGTGACATATCATGCCCTTTTTTAACCATTTAATACAGTCCCCTGTTCTCTAAATCAGGGGTTCCTAAAGTGAAGGGGGTCGTGAGATGTCTTTCAGAATGTTTTTTTTTTAAAGTTATTTCAAAATAGTACATTTTACCCATTACAGCAAAAAATATAGACAAAAATAGTCGCTGAATTTTAAATAAAACCTTGAAAATAGAAAATGTTAAATAAGAAAAAGAGTTTTCTGCCTTTCTTGTTGCCAGATGACTCCTAAGTTTAAGATTAGTGAACAGTCAATTATCAAAAGCATCAGTAGCAGTAGGTTCATTCATAATGGCACAGGAAACACAGCCACATGCTCACATAGGTAGGCTATTTTTCTTCAGACCAACTAAATGAAGCCACATTAAATCACCATGAGGGACAGTGGGGGTCGCAGGTCCTTGGCACCTATATTTTGGGGGTCGTGGGCTGAAAAGTTGGGGAAGCCTTGTTGTCTAAATGAATCATCCATGCCACGTGTCAGTCAAAATATTATATAACTCAAGCACCAAAAAAAATACCAATACAGATAATCATATTTGTCTACTTTCCCATGCCAACATTTGTTCAGGACGTGTAGTTAAGTACCATACTTTTTTGTTTTCACCCAAACTTCTCACTTCATGTTTGATTGACAGTGGCACGAAGAAACATAAGAACCTGAATGCTCAACAAAACATCAGGGACACTCCTCTCCACTGATTTTAAAAGAATGAGCAGAGACATAGCCTAACTTAAACATCTGCTCTGAGGATGAAATGCTCCCAGACCTTAGAAACCTAAGGATGCTCTGGTGCTGATTGGCTGCCACTATATTGATATATTTGGTGTATCTCACTTAGCAGTCACGGTTTGGCTTGCACATCTCTCTTCAGAGGAGCAGAGATTGTAAGGATGCAAGATGTCTCACCTCTTTAGCATCTCAGCTTCAGAAAACAATAAGTCTGCTCAGCATGAAAGATGTTTGCAAAGACATAACTGATTCATTATCGAAGGTTAAGTTCGTTGACTGGCTTTTGTCATAGATTTCTGACTTTGCAGCCCTTGTTTTGTGGTGTTGCATGGTGCTTCACCGCTATAGGGAGTTATCCAATCACCTTTAGTGTTTCCAGTACAGTTATTTTGGACTTTTTTTTTACCTGTATCTGATGCTCAATGGCGTTAAAGGTTAGGGTTTATTTGTCCTGACGTTGAAATCAGTTATCACAGATTAACAGCATCATTTACTGTTGGTTTCTGTTTCCCTTTAAGCTGCACCTTGAATCAGAATAATCCATGTGATCCAAAATGTGACACTTATTTTATTATCATTGAGTTGCCTCCTGTGACGTAAAGTCCTTTAATGTATGGTAATTTATTTAAACGGCACATTTAATTCATTGAGGAAGTTTGGACACGTTTACCAGTTTACTGATGAAATAACACTGTAATGTGGAGCACTGGAGATAAGGAACATTTGGTTACATAATCAGCCAACATGTTGACATCTGCCTTTAATCACACAAACCAACACTCAAACATGTGTCTGTCACTGTCTAACATGATTGTGATTGGCTGAACTGTATCAGAGTTTAGCCTCAAAGCAGCAAGCACCTTTGAGCAGGACTTGTCAGATTATCTCAGTCATATGATATGCACACACACACACACACACACACACACAGACACACAGACAGACACACACACACACACACAGTGATAGAGGGTGGGAACTGTCCTAATCACCAATTCTCCATAGGCAGACCCGAGATATTAGGAGCAGGTCTTAAATTTATCTTGTTCGTTTGGTCGGCTGATATTTTCCTCCTCTGAGACACGTCTAATCTCTCTGAAAAGACACACAGGGGAGACTAAGTGGTTTGCAGTGGCAGCACTTGAGGCCACTTCCTATCTTGCTCTCCAAGGACATGAATAGTGCTTCCTTTTTTTCCCGGGCAGTGAAATATGGAACTTAATTCGAGCCATAAGTTTGGAGTTTCTGTGTACTCGTGCTCAAAGTGGACGGATCTATTGTGCTATTTGAGGTTTAATTCAGGAGCTCAGCTATTTTTTTTGTCACCTTACATACGATGCTATCCCTGAAATTTACAGCAAAGTGCTCCATCTCCCAGGGTTTCAGTTCACTCAGGCTATGTTTAATCATTAACGGGTAGGTTTGGAAAATAATGAATTCCTTTTTTATCATGCACATTGTTTTGTTTTTATTAGATTACATAATGAAATTAACTAAACCAGGAATCCCCACCACTGTAGGGAGGGGGTTGAAGTTGTCATCTGCTTCTTAACAACGATTTGCAGTTCCACCTTCTGTAAAGGTTTGGTTTATTAATTTTAAAGCTGGGCCCTGTTTGACATAATTTGGGTGCTAATGACTAAAAGGTAAACAAGATTTGGAGTTTGATTTCCATGGCCATCACCCAGCAAATAATCTCTAATGGCTACAGCTAGACCTATGAGTGGAAATACATAACTACCTTTACCTCATTGGGTCACTGTAACCCTACATTTGGTTGATTATTATGATACATATAGTTTAAAACATCGGCAACGAAACCTGAACCCCAAGAAAAGCATCAGCTGGAAATGTTTTGATGTCTTGCCTATTATCTCTAAATTCGGAAAACTCTGTAAAATGTAAACACAAGACTCTTGTTGGCTAATGAAGCAATTTGGTATTGTGCTGAAGATAGATGCTTGCATTTAATCAATTAAACATTGTCAAAATAGCTAGTTAGTACCAGTGGGTTTTCATATCGAGGCGGTCAAATGTGGGGTCTAAAGGCTGTGTATACTTCTGCGTTGACCCTACGCAGCAGGGGCTGACGTGGACATGAGCACCACTACTTACTTGTGCGTCGATGTGTCCGTGTTGCACAGCAATTCTTCAACAAACGCTTGAGGGCAGTGTGGTCTCTCTGATAGCCGGTTGCCTGTTTCCGGCCCCGCTACGATCTCTGTTTACTTTTCCACAGCGATTCAGAACGTGGAATGTTAATCTACAGCTGATACATGTTGCTGTTTATCATACAGACATGATTAAATGAAGAATAGAGAGGAGGAGATGTGCCGATGTGCGGCCGATGTCCAGTATCCTGGAAGTGCTATAAATGTAGGGGCAATCACAGGGCTTGTGGTCCGCGTTGATTCTACGCGTAGTTACATTTTGGAGGAGGTGCACGACAGCTACGTGCATAGGCCTCTGTGTAGGTACGGGAGCTACGCTGAACCACGGGTTAGGCTACGCAGTCGATTTGACGCAGAAGTATAAGTCAGCCTTAAAGCTAGGGTTGTTAGTCTCGGAAAACTAGCATGAATTTGAATGTAGCATTTCCTCAGGACTCCGTCTAACCCCTCCCCTCCTCCCTCAGAGCTCCTTCAAAACGACGCCCCACCGCTCACATGCACGAGCGCCGCTGACTTGCGACCATATGATCGTGACTGATTCAAAACCGGTCCTCACCAAAACATTCTCATAGTGAAAGTTAAAAACACAAACAAACATGGCTGCTGCTAGTACTCACAACTGTCATGCTAGCATTATCCAGTTGTGCTGGTGACACGATATCAGGAGAAAAGTTATAACACATATATAATACTGTAACAACTCTACTGTTTGTTAAACGTGTTCAGTGTAGATGTTCCAGTGAAGGCATCAGGAGAGGTGTAGAGTGTGCGAGCGGTAGAGAGGAGAGACAAGAGGAGAAGTTTTTCATTCATTCAAACATTGATTGTTGTTTTGTTTGTTGACGTGGTCACGGCAGACAGTTACCAGTTATTAAAGCTTAACGTGTTCACGAATCGGCTCGTCATCACGGGACGGACGCTACAGTACATATACATTTTCTGTAGGACTTACTGAATGTCATAAATTCTTCTGCTTGTCAGAGCCCCTGTGGTGAGAGCTTTTTAGACTCTGATCCGGACTACAGTCCTGAGCAAAGCATCTCATCGGGTCAGAGGGGACAGGCATGAGGTCGAGCGAGAGGGGCAGTGAGTAGAGTCAGGGGAAGCAGAGACAGGAGACAGGGACTCGGAGTTCACGCCGGGGAAATGTACGCACAGGGGGCGGGCAGAACGGCTGGACGGAATTTGAATAGTTTAAAATTTTGGCACCCAAAAAACGGTGATTGGTTGGTGTTTTCCCAGGTTTACTCTGGCTGTAGATAGCAGCTTTTCTTCGCTCTTTTTTAAGAACACATTATTTATTGATTGCCATCAGGACATAAAGATCATTTTAACCAGTATAACAAAAAGTGTATCTAAATCTGATTACCAACCCCAGCTTTAAGCTGTAATGAAGCTACCCTGCCACTAGCCTGGGCTGTAGCTCTGATTTATATCTACTTTTGGGCATTCAAACCAAAATGCTGTTTAGTAGTCACAGGGATCTATTTGACAGTTATTTGTGTTCAAACCAAGTGGCAACCTCTAGCAGTGAGAAATGAAGCCAATGCAGAAGTGATAAAAACTGCAGTTCCCCAAGTGTCCGCTTGAGGCTTGCTCTGGAAGTACTGGAAACCGCAGACACACCCATTCAAAAGAGCTGATCTTTACAGCAGAAATAAACATGTTCACAGCCTGGTTCACAAAACAAGTTTAGTCTGAATAGCTCATTTCTCAATTTTTTTTCATAACTTTCGAAGATTTTAAGATTGCAAGTTTTTCATAATTAGAGGCAGGATGTGTCTGATTAAACTGACTTTTAACCACTCGGCCAGAGTAATGAGGAACCAGCACAGGCAAGTAGAAGCTAACCTGCAAGGACTGAAGGCCGTTGGTGCTAGCTCTGCTATTGTTAACCACATTTATCAAACTGATTTGAGGTTGTTTACCTGCAGACTCTGGGATCCCGTGTTCAGCTGTTCCCCAGTTTGGACTGTTTTCTGAGAGTTTTCTAACCTTGAGAGTCGTCTGTTAGTTAGGATTAAATTTCCATTTAAATAACCTACATTAGTCACTTCGGAACATCCCTAGTGCTATAATGATGATAGTTACAAAAAAATGGAAGTCCTTTATTGATTCAATTAAATAAATTGTAACTGAGGTACAACCCTTAAGGCAACCTCTTTCCTACCTTGAAAATCTGCAACTGTGTATTTGCTTGTTTGAGTTTTGTGACGTCCAAACGTTATTGCAAAGTTACCGGAGATGATATCATCCGCCTCCACTGAAAAGGTGTTATTACATGTTAGCTCATTTTAGACATCACAGAGCAACTTGTTCAAGCTAAAGACGAGGTCATACAAGGGGAGGACTTTGAGGCAGAGATGAGAGACGAGCTGTCAGTATCTGGAGCTCATACCAGTCAGTCTTGCTGCTCGACTTCACTGCTTCTCTTTGTTGTTGCGTTTGCACAACTGTCCGGACACCATCACTCCCTCTCAGACGAGAAGAGAGGCTTACATGAAAGGTAGGCACACCAGACCTGAGTCAGAGATCAAAAGCTGGAATGGGCAGAAGCGTCTCCACAGAGCACACAGAGGAGTCCTGTTCTTACCAGCCTTTCTTTGATTATCACACTCCAGCCAGCAGTACAGGCAGACATCATTACCATACCACAAGTTCTCCCTCTGCCCTGTGTTTGCCTTTGACTCTAAATACCAAAGAAAGAAGGCTTCTCCTGTCACTGATTTATTGTTAAGCTCTACAGCTCTTTTTATTTAGTTGCTGGTACACTGATTGATTTTTGTCACCAAAGGGCAGCATGTCTATTTATCAATCACAGGTTTTTGTAGGAAAGGAAGATTTTAATATTACATAACGGTAAGTTTGCATCACTTTATGGTCCAGTGGTGTTACATTTACAACCAAATCCCCACATAGACTCAAACATGCATACTGTCAGCTTTATTTGTTTAGGTAAACACAAGGAAAAGGCATTAAGTTATAACCATAAACGTTTTTAACTTTCCTTATATGTCGGTGGCACCCAGCCACAAGCTTCTGCTAAGAGCCTTGCTGACCCTGAGTTTGCTGAATAGCTGTCATAAAGACAAAATTCTATGTTGAACATTTAATCGTGCTTGAAGTTATTAAAGGTATTGGAGTGTACACCTTTTCTGGCACTGATCTGACACCATAACTTAATAGCACTGGCATTTAAAAAAACCCCCAGTAAATGTATATTGTGTATGTGGTTTATTGTATCTTAATATCTGTAGTGTCTCAGAGTTATGTATTATTGAACTGTGTATATTTGATTACACTAGGGGGTGAGTTGACTAAGAATGGATTGGAGCATTTAATAGCACTAATTGTGCATCATTTGTCCTGCTATCTTCTTCTTTTTGAGGCCCAGTTCACTACAAAAATTGCACTAATGATGTTCAGGCCCAAACACCTGTAGAGTTTTGCAGCTTTGTGCAGTTTGCTCTTGTTTTGCGTCTGAATGCTGAGATGAGCTGTTGGCATAACCACTTTGCTGCGCTGAGCTGTGCTAATGTCCAAGTAACATTAACAGACTTTATGTTCAGATATATAATTTTTAGGTCATGCAGAGATGGCATAGTTGTCATGGTTACTGGAAAGTTGTATCTTAACATCCATTATACTTAAATTGTGGCAAAGTTAGCGCTAACTCTCAGTAGATGGTTAGAAGGTGTCTTTTTGTCTCATGCAGAAATGTAACTGAGCAAATGCTGAACATTCCTGTTATGAATCAGGCCCTGTATATGTAAAGACCCAACCTAGGACAGCAGTTAAAAATGAGCAAACTCTATAAACTCTCCTTTTAATATCTTTGTTTCGTGCTCTCCATGCGCACTATGCTAAATGGTATTCAGCAACTCAACCTTTTTCAACCGGATCCAAGTCTTCATAGTTTGAAGATTGTGGCCTACACAGCAAAGTCTGCTTTGCTTCCACCATGGATTTAAAACAGCTTCATAGGCATCTTCTGTTTTAGAGACGCATTAAAGAACCTTTTTTTGGAATATACTTTGAGACGTCGGTGATCTACGACAGTGTGCTGCTAGAAAACAGTGTTACGTCCACGCAAGTCAGCAAAATGTCACTAAATTGGCAATAATTTACACTGCAGAATACAAACTGTACAATGAACGTGTACAGGCAGTGAGCAAAGCTGCTCTCTCAGGAATGGCACTTTGTGTTGCTGTTGATAAGTATATATTTCATGCACTGTAGTCTACTGGTACTAGGCCTCTGTGATGTACAGGTGTAGGCATCAGCTTGCTTGTCTTCTGTCTTTTTATAAAAAGCAACAACATAACTTTGCTTACTGAAAGGTCACAGAGCATGCAGACCTCTGGTTATGTCAACCTGTCTTGGAGGCAAACTTTGGTCTCATCTGCCAATAGACAAACTAGGGCTGGGCAATAAATCAATAACGATAATTATCGTGATGGGATTTTTCTCAATATACATATAACAAATGTCGATAAAAAATTTGATATAACAAACCTGTAATTACACGCCCCAACCACTAGGAAGGGAGGGGGCGCAAATGTGCCTTATACACTCGTTGCCACCCAATATTAGACAGAAGAAGAAGACGGCATTGAACAGCCAATCATGTCGCAGGGTGAGAGGTAGGCGGGCCAGAAGACATTCATCAGCAACACTGAAGAAAACTCAAAACCTACCAGCTCAAAGCAGAGTCGTTAGTCTAACATTGTGCTGAATCTACATCAAATAATAACTGAATACACTTCATTAAATATTCTTTCAGGAATTGGGTAAAGGAAGAGCACAGAGACAACTCCTGCTGTGCATTTCTAACACGTTTAATGTCCACAGTGACCGTAGTGCAACTGAACACTGAATAAACATGATGCATTCACTGCACCGCGGGAAACGATATTTCTCTGCCCGTAACCCTTACTTATCTTAAAGGGGAGAGCACAATTCAAAACAATACTTTAAACTTAATCTGAAAACCTTAAACTGAAACAGAATACAGTTTGATATATCTTTGTTGTAAATTTAAATCAAATTATGCAAATAATCTCAACCTGAGAAAAATAAGAATTTTTAAACTAAAACTTCACAAAAATCTCATCTTACATTAAAGACCTGCTTCCTGTTAGCACTGTCAGAAATGATGGATTTAAGAAGTTCATCAGAAACTAAATCCAGATACAAACTAACAAACTGTCTTTAACTTTCACTCAGGAGCAAAAATCGACTTTAAATTTAAATGAAATATTGATTTGATATTTATAGCGATAATTATCGATTTCGACTGATATGGAACATTTTATTGTGATAACATAATTTTCAATATTGCCCAACTTAATTCAATGTGCCATTATGGTTAAGAAAGTTTTCTTCAGACGTGCTTCCAATAGTGCTGTTAAACATTTTTTTTTAGAAATTCCTCTTGGTGTTCAGTGGGGTTACGTTCTGGTGACTGCAAAATCTAAATCAAATAATTCACATCATTTTCTTACTCATCAAACCTTCCAGGAGCACTTCTGCCCTCTGTGAAAGCGTCAGCCTTCATTATGAGTTCTTATTCATTTAGTTGTGTTTTTCATTTGACGTTTCACCAATTCATGGCACTGGTTCAGAAGACACCTTCAGATAGACTTGTAGATGACTGCTGCCTGGCTGAAACTGTGAACTGTCAGAATACAAACATGTTGCTTCATTTAAGTGAGGTTCTCATCACTTTCCTTTTTATCCCATGCAAAACAACTCCTCTGTTATCCTTCGGTTGATGTCTTCATACACACGATTACATTTGAGTCTTTGTGGATGAGAAGCAAACATTCCTTTCTATTGAATCTCAATACAGTTAAAAGTACTCTCCGGTTCAGTCAGCTCTACCTTGCCCCTTCTTCTTTTTTTATTTCCTGCCAAGCTCGTCATTTCTGACAAGGATAATCTTTCCTCCAGGGATTATGAAGCTATCCTGTAGTCATCACTTTTTGTCAGCTTAGCTCATATTAGCCAGCAACCCGTGGCTTAGCGGTCTGAGCTTTGTATCCCAGTTCAAAAGGAACACCCAAGATTTGTGCCACGGTTCAGCCATAAGTCGGTTAAACCAGCATGGTGGTCGTTTACAACCCCCAGTTTCACGGTTGAAAGCCCAATCAGTGAAGATGGAGCCCAGCTGTTGCCAAAGGTATTCCAGTAATACCTTCACTTAAGAAAATAAACGTTGATAGGAGCTATATTAGTGCTAGCAGGACATAGCATCCTGCTCCTGCCTCATGCTGTGAAGGAAAACAAAGGCAGTAGTTTAGTTCACATCTCGGGTAGTTAGATACTAAGATGTACGTGGTTTTGAAGGTCAGGATGAAGTCCAGCTGTGACTTAATTGCCCCAGAGGAGTAACCAGCTGTTTGATTGGTGTGTCCTGCATTTGAGTCGATCTCAAGAAGAAACCAGTGGCCTGTAAAAACTGAAGATGAATCCCTCCAGCTGAGAAAGAGCAGAGTTCGAAATTAGTGATTCACCGTGACATGCAGCAAATGGTACTCTCAATCAGAAAAGGACATGCAATAAACAACTCCGTCTGCCCCAGTGTTTGCTTTCCATGAGCCACCCGGCTCCCCAGTGTGGCTGGCAGTGACGGGCATGCAGAACATCCAGCTTTTGATTTGTGAGTCTTTCCTATTGCTCAAAAAGCCTGAAGGCTGGTGGACTGAATTAGGAGTTAGAGCGTTATCTCCCCAACGGAGGCAGAGCACTGATTGCTGCCCTCATTGGTAGTGAGGAGCACGTCTGCCTGGTGTAATAGCTGCCATAGAAACCACATCAGCCAAGTAATTGTTTAGGCAACCTCAGAAAATTAAGAGGACAACATTGAAATTCTTTCGCTTAGCTTCTTCTTGCTTAATTTTTTTATCAAATGTTCAATTTGCGGTGCTGCAGTGTCACAGAAGATTGACAGCTTCAGGCCAGAGTCGACCAGGTCTCCCTCTACTTTTTTGTCTTCTATTTTGTTCCCAGAGTGTTAGAATATTAAACCACATGGTTGCATGAAATATACATTCAAATCAAACGGCTGCATACAGGACTAAAATCAAAGTAATGCTGGTATTTCTATGATGTGTGATCTGAATTAATTGGGTCTGGATGCCAATTGGTTTCTGTTTTGTTCTTTAATGTACAAATGCTAGTCTCGTATGGCTCTCAAACATTAAATGGGAACAGATATGAGTTTAAAATGTTAGGTTTAAATACCAAGATGGAAAACTGGCCATTTATCAAGGCCTCCCCAACAGAGACTTTGTGTATTTGCCATTACAGTATCATTTTAATTGTCTATTGAAGGTCAAATAATCTGATAGCAGAGTGAGAAGTAAGTCTTATAGTCACCTACTGTACCTTCACTTTTAAACACTGATAATCCCAGATAGTGATGAATGTCGCAGTCGTTTAAACAGAAATTTGAATTCACACTTACTGAGTAGTCTAAAGGTAAGAAAACACTCAGAAAACAGTCTAAATGCACAATTAAAATAACACAGCTTAGCACAGGATCACCAAGTCTGCAGCCAAAGTGTGTCAGTTTGTTACCAAATTTTGTTGGCTAAAGTTAGCAGAGTGAGCACCACCAGTCTTCAGTCCTCCTTGCAGGTTAATGTCCTCATGACTGTGTTGGTGACTCATTGCTCTGGGCGAGTGGTTATATGCCAGTTTAACCAGACACAGCCTACATATAACTTCATCTCTATTTACTAGATCAACATACTGACAAACCATATTGCATTACCAGATTATATCTGTTATCTGTGCTTGTTTATATACAGGTAGTAGAACATTATAGCATTATGGAAGCTGACATTAATTGGAGCAGCCACAGCCAGGAGCAGGAGGCTGGACTACAGCTTAGACACAACATATGACCAACATTTTGGGCCTACAGTCATACAAATATTTCTAATCCCTTTAACCAACAAGTAACTGTTGCTAACTAGCGATGGTGACTAAGTTTAATTGTTAAATTGGCCAACCCCAATCTAAGTATATTAATACATTCTTCCCTTTACACTATAAGAACATCACGGCCAATACAAAAATCACAATAAAGTTGACTTTGCAAAACACTGGTAACCATGTAATTACTCACAACAAAGTCTCTTAGCATCAACTCTAGAGAATTTACCATAAGGTATTTAAACTCATTAAACAAAACCCAGAATGAATCCATGAAGAGTTCTGGACACCATAGAGAGCGTAACAATGTTTTCACGGCCATTTAAAATTCATAACTTGTCATTTCCTCCTGAATTAACAGCAGAAAAAGATACAACCAAAGCAGAAACCACAAATGTCCAAAGGATTTTGGTTCTATAGCAGTCTCAGATGAAGTCACACATAAAAAGTTCAAGAGTTTTTTCACACCATGTATTACACATATATACAGCACTATGTTGCAAGGAAACCCAGTGGCTGCTGATAACCTCCTGTGAAAGTGAGTGTGTTGTCGTACTCAAACAACACAACAACTTAACCTTCGACTTGTGCACTGAAATATCTCCCAAAGTCTACCATAGCAGGGGTTCCCAAACTGAGGTAGTTTGGCCTTTGACTGATGGGACTGTAATGGAAGCCCAACAATGTATTATAGGGAACAGATGTGACACCAGGGAACCAGTTACAACTGTGTTAAAATTACTTCATAATGGTTAAATATTTAAGTTATAAAGGTAGTCTCTGCTTAAAAATTCATATATCCATATCAACACTTGGATATCCCAAAAAAAAGTCTTACCTGGGTCCCAAATGGAACAGTGTTGTTTCTCTTTTTACTTATAACTTCAAAACAAGAGTGATACAACATTATGTTGTGAAATAATACAATAAATCATATTTTGTTATTATTCTATATTGTATGGGGTGAAAAATTTAGATTATCATCACAATTTCTCAGAGCCAGATCTTTTAAGATTCTACATAAAAATGTACAATCCGTACTAAGGGGTCTGTATTTTATTATGGAAGGTGCTCTGGTTTCTCTTTGTGGCCTAAGTGGTATTCACCAATCAGAAATCAGCAGGCTTTGGTGCATGTAGGAAAAACAGTCTGTATGGAGAGCAAAAGCAGGAGGAACACAATCCAGTGTAATGACACCCCTGCTCCTTTGTTGGTTATCTGAGGAGGCTTTATTTCTCTCTATAAACAGATATCTGTATGAAGAGCAGATTTCTATAGCAAACATTTACACTGAGACACAAACCTTTTCGATGCTGTGTCGAGAACGCCGAAGTACCCAGTGCTTTTGACGTTTTAACCATTGTAGGGACTAAAAGTAGGGACAGTTTGACCCCTGCTTCTCTTTTAAAACTCAATTGAATTGTTTCAGTATTGTTTTAAGAAAGATGTAGCTTTATTTGAGGGTTTTTTGGGGGGCATTTTTGTGTTTATTGGATAGTACAGCCACAGAGAGACAGGATACATGGGGCACAGAAAGTGTGGGATGACATGCAGGAATGGGTCGTGGCTGGAAGTTAAACCAGCGAGCGCTTCAGGACTGCAGCCTCTGTACACGGGGTGCGCTCCTCAACTGCAAGACCAAACCAGCAGCCCGAGACGTTTTATCTTTTAGTACCAGAAGATGAGGATAGGAAAATGCTTGAATTTCACATCACTGTGGTTTTGAATGAAACAGTGATATAGACAGTCGGATCTTATTGTGTTAGAGTTAGCTCCGTGAACAGAGGCTGGGTCGGCATGCTGTTATTGTACCTTGTTTACGGTTTTGTGCCTCCTCTTCCCTTAACTGCATTTCTTCCTTTCCTCTTTTCCCTGCAATCCTATATTTCCCATTGTATCTTCAGATTTCGTTTGTTTTCCTTTAAACCTTAAAAAAAGTAAATATATTCTCATTTTCTGTGTTTCCCAGGATGCTACGGTGTGGACGGGGAGAGTGACTCCATCATGAGCTCTGCCTCTGAGAATTCGACAGAGCCTTGGTTCTGTGACGCCTGTAAGAACGGAGTGGCTCCCAGCTGTGAGCTGTGCCCCAACCAGGACGGCATCTTTAAAGAGACGGACGCCGGGAGGTGGGACACAGCCGCACACTGACCCCTCGGTCAGCTGTCATTTACCAGAGGCAGCGAGTGGAACGTGTTGAGAAACAAATGATGCTTTAGTTAATGACCTCAGCTGGTTAAAATGCTGAAGGCTACATAATAAGAATCTGAAATTGTTCATATATTCAGCAGTGGGAAGAAGGGAAGTTGGATTAAGGAGGAGAGAGAGAGAAGTGGCAGAGGAGTGAGGGAGGAGAAGAGATAGAGGAAGAAAAGGAGTGAGAGAAAAGAGTGTGTTATGTGAAGCGTGGAGACTTCAGCCACGTTATCGCTGATAGTGCTCCTCAGCCAGGCTGCACCCGAATTTACTACTTCACTAGAGCATGAAAAACACAGCAAATTAAACTGTGAAGCTGTTGCTTGCTAGAGATGGATATCTTTATATTGGACTTCGGATTCTCTTCCCTAAAGTCCGCATTTGAAATTGTGTCACAGCAGACTGTAGCTGGAGTCTGGGCCTACATAAATCTATGAATCCATTTTTTTTTAAGTGTCTGAGTGACTCACTGCAGCCGCTTTGATGATATTAAGTGACTCATTGTCTGCAGTAAGACACCACACTTAATGCTAACACAAACACAGCCACAGGTTTGCCTCAGTTTGACCCCTGTTTTTAACATTGGTGCCCAGAGATTCATTCTTTTAACAATCACATCTTAAAGGTGACATATCACGCTTTTTTCATCAATATATATTGGTCTAAGAGGTCCCCAAAACATGTCTTTAAAGTTTATGCTGGAAAAACACTTTGAAATCACATTTTGACAAAGCCCTCTTCTTCAGTCCTCCTCAGAACACTCTGTTTTCTCTCTGACCACGCCCCCTCAGGAAGTGGATGTGGTCTCGGCTCTCCAGCACGTTGATCTAATGTTTACATGTTGGCTGAATATACACGGCTGCTCAGAGATCACGTTACTTCAACCCTCTGAATCTGATCCAGAATCTGATCTTGACGAAGAGGTGCCTGTAGCAGGACCTTTCTGAAGAATTGGTCACAGATTTAGTGTTTCTTGTTGTTTTATTTATCAGTATGTAGACGTGTGTCTTGGTTCACAGCTACAAACATGTAGCTATGTGGCTATGCTAACTAGCGCTAGCACGTATCCATGATAAATAAAAATCATCCACTAGATCTTCAAATCTGCAGACGTGGGGAGTAAAACCGACCTTTGCCAGAAAGGCAGCAGGACCTTTCTGAAGGATTGGTCACAGATTTAGTGTTTCTTGTTGTTTTATTTGTCAGTATGTCGACGTGTGTCTTGGTACACAGCTACAGCTACAGCTATGAACATGTAGCTATGTGGCTATGCTAATTAGCTCTAGCACTTATCCATGACAAATAAAAATCATCCACTAGATCTTCAAATCTGCAGACGTGGGGAGTAAAACCAACCTCTGCCAGAAAGGCAGCGGGACCTTTTCTGAAGGATTGGTCACAGATTCTGTGTTTCTTGTTGTTGTATTTGTCAGTATGCAGACGTGTGTCTTGGTACACAGCTATGAACATGTAGCTATGTAGCTATGCTAACTAGCGCTAGCACTTATCCATGACAAATAAAAATCATCCACTAGATCTTCAAATCTGCAGACGTGGGGAGTTAAACCAACCTTTGTGTTTATTAAGACAGCCTACAACTAGCATGCCTCCCTCCTAAGCTCCTTGTTAGCACACATTTGTGCAGGTAATGAAAAACGGAGGGGGGATTCAGTATTATTTTATACAGTCTATGGGCTGAACAAGCTCAGAGCTCTGACTCCGTGACAGACCGGATATTGTTGTTACGTAACAAAAACACGGAAGTCTGAAACGGCTCGTTTCACACACATTTACAGAAAGGTGTAGAAATCAAAACAGGGGCAGAATGGATTTTTTTCATTCTCGGGGGGTTTGTAGACATGCCAGGGACACATATTTCAGGTAGAGAACCATTAAAAAGTCCATTTTGCATGATATGTCACCTTTAATAACTATGTTCAGGTCATTGTTTTCATCCTGATTGAATTTGATCCCTTCAACATGATATTCTGATTGGTCCCCTCCTGTGTTTTTAGGTGGGTGCATGTGGTTTGTGCACTTTACGTTCCTGGAGTAGCATTTGGAGACATCGATAAACTCCGACCTGTGACGCTCACAGAGATGAATTACTCCAAATATGGAGCCAAGGTATGAACTCCTTTACTTACAGATGCTTATAAAAATGCTGCTGCATGTTCATCAGGTAACACTGATATGTTTGACTGATCCCCTTGTGTTGGTTTGATGAAGTGTGGGGATGCCAGTTTGGTTTAAAGCCTAAAAATACTGAAGTCAGGTCTGTGAGTCAATATCTTTTCAAGAGTCATTTAAAGGTCCTGAGAAATCAGAAAACCTTACTTGTGCCCAAACAAAGACAAACAAGAAGCTATATAAACATTCAACAACCACTACACAACACGAGCAGATTCAATTCAACTCACATGTGTTATTAAAAGAAAAATAGTCCATGTGAGAGTGTATATTTTGAGATTATACAGAAAAAGCTAAGTTAAGATTTGATAAATTGCAGTACAGAAGGACCACTCTCGTCCTCATAAGGAATTATTTGCATTCAATAAGTTAGATTTGGTGGTATGGCTCTGTTCTGGGAGCTCCCTGCCCTTCCTGCCACATTCCTGATGCAGGGCGAGCACACCTCCTCTCTCTTTCATGTGCATACACGAAAAGCTAAGGCAGGGAGAATATCAGCAAAGACCCAAAGTGGTACAGAACAGAGCGAGCATCAGTGACAAAACATAAGACACTGGTAAAATCAGACACAGCAGAAAGGAGGAGCTTGGGTGGAGGAGGGTTGCAAAGTAGAAGGAAAGCTGAAGCAGTTTAAATAGAACCTACATTCTGCTCATTTCTTATCAAATGCGTAGATGTCATCACCAAATGTGAGGGCTTATTAGGCTTTAAAAGGTTGATGTCTTATGTTGGTTCATCATCATTCTCGCTTACCTGTTGTCCTCTTGAAGAGTCACAATAGTTCTGCTGTTTTCTTTCTGACAACACTTGAAACTTTTAAAACACAGTTTTGAAATATTTATTTTTGCGTGTAAGGTGCGAGGTGAGTTGTTGTCAAAGCAGGGTTTGAAGTTTCAGCTGAAGTCTTTGGTTGAAGCGTAAACTTTGAGCGTAGAGTTCAAAGGATAAGAAGAAGTCAAACATTGAAGCTGTTGAACTGTGTTTATGATAAAGTCCTTGAAAAAGATAGAATCAACAGTAATGTTTTGATCATAAGGGTTAACGGTTCAGGTTTGATTTGATATGCAAGCATCATCAGCTTCTGCAACTGGTCTTGAGCTCAAGTTGTGACTGAGTTCAAGATGAAACAGCTTTTTCTTCATGTACACAAGTGAAATGTTGCTGTTTAACTCCTTTGCTCCCTTCTGTTGGACTCAGGAGTGCAGTTTCTGCGAGGACGCCCGTTTCGCTCGGACCGGCGTGTGCATCAGCTGTGACGCAGGAATGTGCCGTTCGTATTTCCATGTCACCTGTGCTCAGAGGGAGGGGCTCCTGTCTGAGGCTGCAGCAGAGGAGGTGAGGAAACAAACCTGAACGTTCAAACCACATGAACTCATTGTCACATTGTTAATCTAAGGTGTTGCAATGACAGACTCAAGTGAAGCTTTATCTAATGGATGAGGTTTTGTAATGTGGATGAAAAACACAAAAACACCCAAAAAGTTCTGCCCAGTGAGCTTCATTGTTCACCTCACAGAGGACGTTCAAGGGAAAGGACTTCACGACCACTAAAACTGAGTTATAAACTTTTAACAGCAAAAAGGTCTGTCATAAAAAATCTGAAGTTTCATCACTGGTGGATTTTGATCTGAGTTTCAGGGAAACATATTAAGAAATTAAACCTCCTCCCTGTGGGACAAATAAAAAATACATTTCTGACAGCATAGAAAGTCAATGTGTGAGTGAGTCAGGCTCACACATTAACGTATGTTACTGTCATGTTAGAGGTAACAGAAAATATTTCTAAAGGGAAAACCAAATGTGTTCCCTTTGATAAGTCTGAGGTTGCTGCAAGAGATGTGTGTCGGTCTAACCCATAGACTGTAAATAAAAATGGACAGCGTTGCTCCGCCTCTTCCCGCTGTACAGTTCTGAAGCCAAAAAATCCCTCTCCTGGGCGCAGCCATTGCGCAGCCAGAGCCTGTGAAGCCTTTGTAATAAGCTCCGCCCTACAGCGTAACGTCACAAGACGCTGTGTGTCCTTTGAAGTTTCGTTCTACGGCGGCTGTGAATCAAAGGAAACCCGGAAGTAAAACCCTGTTTTTTAACCTCTAATAACTAACGAAAAAGAAACTTTTCAGAAAAAAGAGGCCTTGGACACAAGACAGTCAAATACTAACTACATATAACCACAGCATACGGATGTGAGAAACATTCGTACGACGTGTATTTATTTTTTAAAGTTTGACTGCTCCCCCATTCAAATGACCGTGCAATCAGGAAGCAGGTCTTTGGTGTAAGGTGAGATTTTTGTGAAGTTTTAGTTTGTAGATTCTTATTTTTCTCTGGTTGAGGTTATTTGCATAATTTGATTTGAATATACAACAAAGAAATATCTAATTGCATTCTGTGTCCTTCACCCACATCCTGAAAGTTTATTTAATGAAGTGTATTAAGTTGATAGTTAAGGCTGAGTTGACACAGTGTCAGACTAACGACTCTGCTTTGAGCTGCTAGGTTTTGAGTTTTCTTCTGTATCGTTGCTGCTCGTTTCAGTTGTGTTTACATTCCGCTCCAAACATCTTTATGCCCCGTCCACCTCTAACCCTGCACACTGATTGGCTGTTCAATGCCGTCTTCTTCTCCTGTTTAGTCTTGTGTTGCAACTAGTGCTTAAGGCTCGTCAAAAATATATATCATTATAATTATCGTTATCAAATTATCGCCCAACCCTACTTTAGGTAATGCAGATTGTAAGGGTATGAAAAAATGAAGACACTCCACGAAATGACATCACAAATTTACTGATTCAAGGGGCATACATGAATAAAACGTCCTCAAGAAATGAGATCACAGTAAGCAAAAGACCACTGCAGAAGCTAGTGAGTCGTTTCTATCCCCGAGTTTTTCGGGTTAATAATCTCTGTCCGTCCTGCTCATGAGTTCATGCACACACCAAACATCACTACCTCTGCACAGTCACACAACCCTGAAAAGTGCATGCTTCCTCCGAACCACTTCATCCAGTAAATTGAAATAAAGACGTCTATTAAAAAGCCAAAACGCTGATAGCATCAACACTGAAAGAAGAGCTTAAATAATTCCAGCAGAGCAGTAGACAGAGAGGGGGATGAGGGGATCGTGGAGGAGGAGGGGGCTGGCTTGTAAAACTTGTAAAAGCTGTAATGTTGGCAGTGTTAAATAATTATGACAACTGTTAATCCATGCTTGTGTTTTTGTTTCCTCAGGATATTGCTGATCCGTTTTTTGCATACTGCAAGCAGCATGCAGACCGCTTTGACAGGAAGTGGAAAAGGAAGAATTATCTGGCCCTGCAGTCTTACTGTAAGGTCTCTCTGCAGGAGAGAGAGAAGCAGCTGACTCCTGAAGCACAGGTGAGTGATTATGATGATAATAATTTATACCACTTGCTAACCATAAACCCCAAAACCTGCTAGAGTGCTCTCTTTGATTCCACTGTAGTAGGAAAATGCATGAAAAAGTGCCCTCTAGAAGCCCCTTAAATACATTAAACACAAAAAGTGCCTTCCAGAAGCCCCTTAAATAAATACAATAAATAAAAGTGACCTTTAGATACCCCTTAAATATATAAAACACAAAAAGTGCCTTCTAGAAGCCCCTTGAATAAATGCAACACATACAATTGACCTTTAGATACCCCTTAAATGTATAAAACATAGAAAAAGTGCCCTCTAGAAGCCCCTTAAATACATTAAACACAAAAAGTGCCTTCCAGAAGCCCCTTAAATACATTAAACACAAAAGTGCCCTCTAGAAGCACCTTAAATACATTAAACACAAAAAGTGCCCTCTAGAAGCCCCTTAAATAAATACAACACATAAAAGTGACCTTTAGATATCCCTTAAAAGTTTAAAACATAGAAAAAGTGCCCTCTAAAAGCCTTTACATACATTGAACACAAAAAGTGCCCTCTAGAAGCACCTTAAATATATAAACGTAGAAAAAGTGCCCTCTGGATACCCATGTAGTTAGTTATGTTAATTATGTACTATAATCAATGATATTGAAGTAAACAAATAGTCTTGGGTTTTTTTGTGAAGTGACTCTTCTTGCCATGGAGTGTGAAGCTTTGAAGAGGATGCTGTAATGTGTGTTACTAACTTCTCTGAAAACACTCTGAAAGATAAAACCTGACCATGGCATTACAAGCTGTAGAGCACAGTCTTGTTGCTTTTTCATGGGTGAGGTCACTGATGGAGCTGCTGAAGTTTTCAGCATGGTCTGGATTAGGGATGACCTCAATTAAATTACTCGAAACACGCATTTTTGTTCTCAATTTTCCGTCACGTGGGACAAACATCATGTGGTCTCATATTACACTCATCTATCAGGGAGGTGTTTTAAGTTTACAGCATGTTTCGATGTGAATCAGCTGTTTAAAGGTGTTGCGCACAGCGGAGACGCTCAGCTGGCGGCTGCGGCTGTGCGTCAGGTCTCCACGTGCGCTTTTTAAAAGAGGATCAATACAAAACTGCTGCCAACAACAACACAGACACGAAGGTTCATAACTTTAAACAGGACATTTCCCACCTTTGGATACGAAGGCAACAGACTGGGGGGGAAAAGCAGGTACACTATGTTTGCAGAGCAGCAACATCAGAGCGGTCTTAGCTTTTCTGTTGCCTGACTGATTCTGACCCGGTTGCGCACCCGGCTGTCACACGATCAAATATACATGTTTATTTTTCTCAATAAGAACAAGTAGACAGAAAACTGGACACTGCGAGTCTTAAGTAATTGTCTGTTAGTAGTCTCAGCCTTCACTTTATAAGATTATGTCCGCATAGAATATTTTAATGAGCCTGTTCGTTGATATTCTGCGTGTCAAACATGTTACCCGTATTCAATACACTCAGTTATTTGCATTTTTTTGCTGTAGAAAATACAATTTAGGGGGAAAACAACGTATTTAGCATTGTTTTTGACGTAAGAATAATAATGGTTTTTTTTATCGATTAATCAATAATTGATCGTTAACATTTCCAAAAATCGATCACGGAAAATACTTAAAATGTACATCCCTAGTCTGGATCCTGTTTTTAGAGAGCAGCTCATGTGTTGTTCAACCCCGACTCGCCCAGTTAGTTATCTAATGGATGGAAGCAGAACAGACCAGTAGCTCGGATGTTTTGCGTGCTAAAGTTACTTTCTTCTCCGGTGGAGTTGGATGGCTTTAAAGAGGTGATGTAATGGCAAAGGTCTGTCTCTGTAGGGATCCTTTCTCCCAGCCTGTCAGTGACATAATTCAACTCTCAACTTTCATCTCATTTGTATTTATATATTGCCTTTCATACATTCAAGCATGCAATCCAAAGTGCTTCACAAAAGAACAGAGACAGAAAACAAAAATAACAGATAAAATGATACAAGACTAAAACAAGATAGAGGAATGTGATATGAAATACTTCAAAATAAAATAAAATAAATTAAAATGAAATCAATCAGTTAAATACAGGGCTAAAAGGAAATGACTCTAAGTTAAAAGCCAGATTAAAAAAGTGAGTCTTAAGTTTACTTTTAAAAACATGAACAATAACTTTTTTTACATTGCAGCCATAAAAAACAGCAATTCTTAAAAAAAGAATACCATAAATAGCACGTTGTTTGGAATCACATGATGATAAAACATATAAACATACAACAGCCTGATGATCAGTATCTGCATATGGGAGTGTGTTTATTAGATGTGTGTGTGTCTTGCAGGCCCGTATCACCACCCGCCTGCAGCAGTACCGAGCCAAAGCCGAGCTCTCCAGGAACACTCGACCTCAGGCCTGGGTGCCCCGCGAGAAGCTGCCCCGACCTCTGACCTCCAGTGCTTCGGCCATCAGGAAGCTGATGAGGAAGGCGGAGCTGATGGGCATCAGCACCGACATCTTCCCCGTGGACACGTCTGATGCCAACGCCAGCATGGACGGACGCAGGAAACACAAGCAGCCCGCCCTCACTGCAGACTTCGTCAACTACTACCTGGGTGAGGACACTGGAGCATATCTCTTCTCTCAGACACAGAAATATTTATGTTCAGAGACTAAAGACTGAAGAACAACAGACTTGAACTACACTTTCATAGTGATGCTAGTCACAGCTGAAAACCTTTAGGCTTTCTTTTAAAGTCCATGTGACCCAGGAGTTGGAAATAACATGCTCCTTAAGCATGGTTTATACTTCTGCGTCGACCCTACGCCGCAGTGATTGACATGATACTTGTGCGTCGATGTGCCCATAACCCTTTCCATTCTCCTCTTTTCTTCCACTATGCTCTTTTATATTTAAGACATGCATTTATAGCATCAACATGTTACATTTAGAAGCCTCCAATCTCTGTTTATACCAGAGTGCAAACATTTAGTCTGGTGTTCAGCTGTAATTTGAAGGAAACTGAAAGTCCTTAATCTGAAGTTACCATTTAAATGATGTCTAAAGTCTTCTCTCCAAGAATACTAGCCTGTGATGCCGGCTGTCGGAGACGTTGTGTGGGTAACCTTGAGAGCACTCTTGATTAGCCTGCAGCAGAGGGCCTATCTGCCATCAGTACACCCTCTCATGTGCGTTTTCCTGTGTATAGATTGTGATCACGCCATTGATTTTTGTCCCATTGATATTCAGAGCGGAACATGCGAATGATCCAGATCCAGGACAACATCTCCGAGCAGAAGAACCTAAAAGACAAGCTGGAGAGTGAGCAAGAAAAGCTGCACGTGGAGTACAACAAGGTGAGCCGCTCCATCCCAAACTGCAGAGAGATGAGTCATTTCTAATTCGAGGGGAGAGCGCTAACAGACCTGTGCTAGCTAATCTGTGTTAACATCACAACTAGCAAGATTTTTGATACAAAGCTACGCAAGAGTAACCCGGGATTTCCACCAGATCTGTGTCTGGTCTGTCTCAGATCCACTGCGGTCCCGCTCCGTGCTCTCCTGTCTGTCAACACCCACCGGTTGCATTTTCAGAACAAAGCACGGAGCAGGACAGCCGGACAGCTGGAGTCATGTGACTGAGGTTTTCCCGTGGCAATTACTGAATCAAGGGTTCTCCTCCTCTCCTCATCCATGTTGTCTTTCTGGTCCTCTGAAAACCTGAGACCTGTTGACTTCAGGCCTGGCTCCGCTCATCATGACGGTTTGTTGTTGTAGTTAAGTGAAATACGATCTGGTGATAACACAGAGTGTTTTATTCTGAAAATTGACCGGATGTTTTCATTTTGTTTTGGTGTCTGACTTCCTGTCCCGCTCCATCTGCTCTGTGCTGATTGATGCATTGTTCTCTGTCATCCGGCAAAAATAGAAGTCTTGTGTATCTGATACGGAGGGCTCCGACCTGCCGGATCAGAGACGCAGCCAGAACGCAACAGAGCGGATCCAGTGGAAGTTAACACATTGACTAGAATAGAAAACTATCAGACAGATCGAAGACGGACCAGAAACGGATCTGGTGGAATTTGGCCGTAAAAGCACGGCATGCTGAACACTCAGACAAACTCAAACTGACTCCTCAGCGTTCATCTATCACAAGGATTTAGATGAGAGCAACATTTCACATCTCAAGAGAAACAGACGTGCCGACTAAAACCAGTTCAACCACAAAATCAACGTTACTTTAAAACATTCAGCGTCTCTTTGACCCATTTTACTCTGAGCTGAGATTGCTGCAGCACCATCATGAAGGTGTGCTGTCACCATGCCTATGTACTTTGACATTTCACATCCTAATGCCATAGTATTGGTGCCTTAGTGAGCAATTTTACATCGCATTGCTGGAGCACGAGAGGCATGACCTGTAATCTCCAGAGCGAGCCTCACATTATGTTCCCTCCTCACATTTCTAACGTCTATGACTCCGTTTTTCCTGTTATGTCCTTGTTACTGCCTCAGATGCGGTCTTGTCGGCGTAACGACTTCATCCCACCATTCTGCCCCACACACAGATGACACCTGATACAGAGATATGCTCAAGTTATTTCAGCTGCACGAGTAGACTCGCTGACCGTTGAACCTGTTTCTGTATTTGTGTGTTATTGGCCAAACACAAGCTCTGCAGGTGATCAGAGCAAGTGTTTGAAAAGCCACGTGAGGCTGGCTGCTGCTGCTGCATTCAGCACCGTCTCTGTAGAGCAGGCAATGTAAAAGGAGCTACTGATCAGGATGTTATTTTAGAATGAAAAACATTCAATCTCTAAGTGAATCATTGCACCAAAACATTGAACGCAGACTCCTCTGAATGTTTTTGGTCTCATCCAACATTGACAACAAAACATTTTCAGGTCACTGTGGCAGAGACCTGTCAGTCACAAGCTTGCCACGCCCTAAAACATACTGCACTCAATCATCTATTTGACTCTACATAGGACCAAATTTAAAAATCATGGATGTTTTGATGAATTAAAGAAAACTAGAAACTAGACATAAAGTTAACGCTGAGGCTTTAGATGCTCTCCGCTCAAAAACACAGGACCTCATCATGATCTGCGAGCGAGCAAAGCTGCTGCTGACTCTTACTTTCAGTGATCGTCCTCCTCTTGGTGTCTGCATGTTAGGATGTACTGACTTGTGCAGCGTGCAAAACTTGATTTTTCTTCTCCTTAATTTGAACACAGCCGTTGTGCATTTACTGGAAATAAGTAAATCTTCTTCAGTTCAGTGGAAAATCGCAACCAGGCAGAGCTTATCTGCAGGAAACGAACAATATGTTTGAGTATTATTCAGTAAAAATCACTCAAACTTAAGCAGCAGAGCATTCACCAGAAATTAAGATTTTAATCTGACAGCTGGTACATGTGTAGGAAAACACAGGGAGCAAACACAGCAGTTAGTTTTACCCTCTTTTTAAGGGCGGTGCCTGGTCTTTTCTGTAAGATGTTGCCACTCCACGCTCCGTAATAAGACCTGATCCCTCTGTGCGTCTTCCTCCCATGTCTCCTCAACCATGTGACCTCTGTGAAGGCACCGCCGCTCCATCTGTCAACATGAGGAGGGGAACACACAGCAGAGTAAAAGTCACGAGAGTTAATGTTGCGTTCAGTCTTCTGCCGTGCGTGTTAAGCGTTATTAATGGAGTGTGTGTTGCTAATTGCACGCCTGGAGTTGCTCTTGCACGGCTTCGGCCTTGAAGGAACTACCAGGGAAGAAATGTCATTACCCAGCTCACTTTGACTGCGACATACAGGGGAAGACCTGCACAAGGTTTAGTGGCAGCATGAGGATTTATTCTCAGAGTATTAACATTGAAAAGTTACGCCGACTGCAAAACAGGTTCAAAGGTTTACATGCAAAATTAGGGGAGCTGATGGGCCTAATGTAACATTTAATCATCAGTCATGTTTCCCTCAGTCTCTGACCCTTCTCACTCTTCTTCCCCCTCTGTTTGTGAGTCACTTACACTAGAGGGTTTCAGTTTCTCCTTCAGCGAATGGAGTCAACTCAGAGCCTCTTGATCAAAAAGAAACCTGCATTTGTGAGAAGGAGATGAAATATTTCTTATTTCCTCCCTTGTATTAAAATATGTTAGAAAGGTAGAATCAAGTTCACCTGATTTATGGACATTTCAACAAACTCATGCATGTTCAAGTATTTCTAAATGTTAAAAGAACATTCTGGTTTAGAGCAGTATATGATCCCTTTTTTGACACCTTATAATACACAGAAAGACTGAGGAGTAGGTCAACTATTAACCATTCCTGTTAAAAAGGAGAATTGATTGTATAAGTGGAATGTATAATAGGGATGGGCAATTCAAGCCAAAATACTATTCGATAATCATTGGCATCTATTCGACAATTATCACCCTCCCACAGAAACACACACACGTTTATGGATAGACAGGTATATACAAGCTTAAATAATGGAAATACAGTTAAATAGTTAGCTTAAAAATGTATTTACTGTTCTAATAATATACTGAAAAAAGTAAAATGGTTGAATAGAAGAAGCCAGAAGTATTTAATAGAAAAAGGATGAAAGCGTTATTGAGAACAGTTGAGATAATTAGCTAAAAGTAATAATAAACAGATGTATAAGTGAGCTTAAGATTGGATTACAAAAAGTTGAAATGGTTGTAATAAGAAGCTAAAATAAATGGTAAAATGTTAAAATGGTCAGCTGAGAGAAATGTTTTAACAGTTTTAATACTTCGCTCAAGTAAGAAAAATAGTTTAAAGGTTAGCTCAAGTAATGACCCAATTAAGCTCAAATAATGTATGAATTTTGAGCTTAAAGAAATTAAAAACTCTTTTAATATTCAGTTTAATTCATGGAAAAAGAGTTTAAAATGTCCCCTGAAAGTAAATGATTAACAGTTATAATATTGAGATAATAATTAGAAAATTAAAACTGCAAGCGGATATGTGCGGGCCCTCGTTCAAGCACCGCCTGATATGCGCGAACGCCTGATGTGCACTACCGCCTGATGTAAGCCACCGCCTGATGTGCTGCAGGTGTTGCTGTGCTGCCTAGGCTGAAACTGTGAGCATACTTGTGCAGTTATCAGCATAGTGTACATTGCAGTACCGCCTGTCACCAGTAGGTGCTGCTGTGTCTTTAATTAAGTTCTGAAGGATTGTTCATCACAGATCATTATAGAAATCACAAGCATGTTAAAAACATGTTCTGAGAGTAAATACTCATTGTGTCCATTAGGTGGCGCTATACAGAAGACAAACATGTGTACATAGATGAGTTCAGGCTGGGTCCATGATGAAACATGTCAAATTTGGAAGAGATCGGGTATTGTATGTAAATGTCAGTACAACGTATTTCCTGTGGGTGGCGCTATGGCTGTAGTAGATAAATGAGTCCATAGGTGTGTTGAGGGATGGACCCTGATCATGTGTATGTAAGTTCAAACAGATTGATCACTGTATGAAGGAGCTATAAGTACTTCCTGTTTCATGGCAAGACATCAGAGTTTGAGGGGTCGCCACGCCCACATCCATTGACTTAGGAAGATTGCTTTGACAAATGTTCATCTGCAGTGTGACAACAACATTGTGAGCGAAAAGGGCCTTCGCCGACCTTGTCGGTGCTCGGGCCCTAAATATTTAAATAGTTAATAGTTGTGATAATGCTAATAACTCAAACCTTTTTAGCATAGTTAGCTTAAAGTAACAGATAAACGGTTGAAATAAGAAGCTAAAGAATGAAACAGGTTAAGTGATGAGTTGTTGTAATAGTATATTGAATCACGGAAATTAGGGCCGTGGTGAATCTCAGGTCAGAACATACAAATGTGTGTGCGTGTGTGTGTTTGTTTGCGTGTGTGTGTGCTAACAGCGAGTGTGCTGTCCCTGCCTCACGTTGTGTCCTCTCCCCTCCTGCAGCTGTGCGAGTCTCTGGAGGAGCTGCTGAATGTGAATGGAGACTTGAGAGGAGAAGGCCAGTCCATGTGGACCCTGCTGGGAGGCATCCTGGGCCAGGTATCTGCACCATCTCCACACACACCTTCACCTGTTCATGTACCCTCAGTTGTTCAGACACTTCGCTGAACATCCTGTTGACAGAGTTTCTTTTCTCAGCGATGAGAGCAGCGTCAGCTCTGTACTCACCCTGCTGTTTATGAAAATCCTTTCATTTTGCACTAACTAATGAAGCTGTCGTTTACCGTGAAGTTGGACCTGACTGCCGGGAAGTAAGAGCTGTATCCCACTTCTCGTTCCCATGGAAACCAATTGCTGAGATGTACCTCTAGAGCTGATGGGTTATTAAATGAATGTGAACTGCAGTCTGCAGAAATAGACTGAGATCTTTCCGTTTGTCGGCTGGAACTAAAACTTAAACGCAGGGGCTGAATCTTTGTGAGGTGGCCATGACATGGGCATCATCCCTGATCCAGAAACAGACTAGAGCTGCACCTAACAAGTGTCATTGATTATTGAAACGATTAATCAACTAATCAGATAATACAGTGTTCTCAGGGAAAGGTTTTAAGGTGAGGGACTGAAAATATAAGTTAGAGAAAAATCACACAGTGTGGTCTCATTACAAGCAAGTTCTTGTTTACAGATCTTGCAGTCGGTATCGTGAGGGTGAAATGCTCCGGCCTTTAGAAATTTGAAGATGCAATGGTGTTGGGTCGGCCACCGTTTAGTCTGTTACTTAATACAGGGTTCCCACGCGTCCTGGAAAACCTGGAAAACAGTTGACCATTTTTCCAGTACTGGAAAACAACTGGAAAATGGGAGAAAAAGTAAAATGTCCTGAAAAATCACAGATTGTCCTGGAAAATGATTCCAACATGACTGCGTGCAACTTGACAAGGTTAAAAAAAAAAAACACATCCCCGTTCAACATTTGTGGCCATTTTTGCCATTCAGTTCTATTTAGGTCATTAATGCACTGATCCTCTGATTGTTATTATTAGTATTTATTTATTTCAGTAAGGCAGCTTCCAGATTCCTTTGCTGGCTCTTTTGTTTTTTACTGAGGTAATTTTATATTTCTTTAGAAAAAAGAAAGCTGAGATGAGAGTTGGCCATCATTGTTACTTGGTTGCACTAATAAAGTGCTGTACATCTGTGGTTGCATTGTTCTATTATTAATTTGCCATCATTTTTAAGCATATAAGAGATGATTTCATGGATAGCCATAGTCTGCACGTCTTTCAATGTAGACTTCCACTGAGAGGAACATATTAGACTATTTAGGAACTAAATTAGGAACTCAATTTAGACAGTCATACCAGCTTGATCATCAATGAAAATGTCCTGGAAATGTCCTGGAAAATGATCTCTGGAAAAGAGTGGGAACCCTGTTAATAATAATAATAATAATAATAATAATAATAATAATAATAATAATAATAATAATAATAACAGTAACTTTATTTATATAGCACCTTTAAAAACAAATGTTTCAAAGTGCTTTGACAGAAAAAGCATTGTTGGAATAACAAAGTAAACCTTTTGACAGACAGGGAGGAGGAATTTTAACAATGCAAAACAGATTACATGCAAGAGGTTAAAAATAATTCACGTAAATTAAACAGAATGAAGTGGTGTGACAGTAGACCAATAAATCATTGTTTAAGAGGTTTTCCAAATAAAAATAAATACAATTAATAAATGAAAATTAATATATAGATAGATAAATAAATAAATAAATAAAAATGGATAAGTAAATAAAATCATTAAAAGTACAATAAAAGAGGTTTTCAGAATAAGATGATGACATCACATCAAAACAATTAGAAAAAGTGAAAAGGATCAATTTGGACCATAAAATACTAAATTAAAAAAAACTTATTTAATTCTTTCATTCATTAAAACAATAAATAAGCAAATAAAATAAGCACATAAAATTGAAAACAATGAATTAGTTGGATAAAAACTAAAAATAATAATAAAATAGAAGTAAAACCGTGTTTACCAGTCTCCTACCTGTTGTCGTTTACACAACTCATCTCAACTTTATTTATAGAGCAAATTTTCAAAATGTAAGTATGCAACCTAAAGTGCTTAACAGAAGAAATGAAAAAAAATAATAGAAATGGGTAAAATAATAAAAGACTGAAACAGGAAAGGAAATGGTAATCGTAAAAAAATACTTCAATTAAAATGTAATCGATCCAGTAAAATCAATCAAATATGTAAGGGTAGAAAATACAATAAAAATGAATTTAAATTTAAAGAAATCTGATAAATACTAGAAATAAAAAGTATAAACCATATAAATAGAAGATGATGATATAATAATGATATAACTCCAACTATTTTTAACTCAGATCAGATATTGTTAATTAGTATGATTTTATAATATGGATAGACAATTGTAATAATGAAGTACTTGTCAATGTTAAAAGCATGTTCTTGCCAATTGTTCTGAAAAATAATCACAGTGTTTAAGAATTGTAACAGTGCAACCCAGTGTGGTGATACCTGTGAATACATACTTAAAAAAAAGGTGGCGATTAAGGTCTTACGTCAGTGACGAGGTGAGGGTTGTTCAACAAGAAGGGAATTTACTAGGGATGTTAAAAATTAATGGAGTATCAACTAAGGATTGTTAAGAATGTCCTCAAACACGTTTTTTTGTTTTCTCTTTTATATCACGTGGAACAAACATCATGTGGTCTTATATTTGGTTCTGCTATCAGGGAGGTGTTTTAAGTTTAAAGCATGTTTCAGAATCAGCTGACTGAAGGTGTTGCTAACAGCGGAGACGCTCAGCTGGGAGCTGTGGCTGAGTGACAGGTCTCCAGTGTTTTTGTTTTCTGCCGACTGACACCTGACCACGTTCACATGTTTATTTTTCTAAATAAGAACGAGTAGACAGAAAACAGGACACTGTGAGTCTGAAATATGTTTCTGTTCAGTTCTCTTGTTGCAGTAAATCCACATGTTGAAGTCTGAGCCTTCACTTTATATGACTATTCGTCTGCGGAGATTATGAGCCTGCTCCTGCGGCATTCAGTGTGTTTAACATTTTGTACGCCTCAATAAGATCTGTACATATTCAATACTGTCAGTTATATAAATTGTGTCGTTAAGGGAAATTTGATTCAGGGGAAAAAAACGCATTTTGACATGGAAAACATCTAAGTTTTATTTAATGATTTATCGACAATTCATCGTTAACATTTCCAAAGATCGATCACAAAGAATACTTCAAATTGACATCCCTTGAAGTTACAGTGTCAGTTAACCTTTTTTTAATCACTTGTTGATGCTAAACATCTTACATAGCATGTATGTAATAATTGTAACAGCTTCCGTAGTAGTCACAGAGAAACCTCACTTGTCATCACCTTCCCCTATTATATTTTCCTCAGTGATGCTTTAAAAACCTTGATTGTCTCACAGCAAAGGAAAATGTTGAAAGCATCAGAAACAGCTAGTATGTTGCCCTTTGATTGAATCCAATTAAAGCAAAGCTTCTGTGTGAAGCGTAATAATGAACATTCATGCATGAAGATTTCAACAGTGGCAGGAATAACATATCAGAGCCATTTGTTGGTTCTGCCTGTAATGCACACAAACATCTGTCCTTTGTCTCCTCTTTAATGTTCTCAGAATCTATTTTCAAGACATTAAAGGAAAGAGAAAGCAGTCAACTCCAGCCCTTGATCTAAAATTGTTAAATGAAAGGTGAGATATCCATTGAGGTGCCGGGGAGAGTGCAGTCACTCCTTCAGCGATTTATGTATATAAGTACCATCTAAACCCATAAAAAGCCCTTTAAAAGTGAGGCCGTTGAAGAGCATGAGCCTTGCAGACAAATGGTTGAATGATATTAATGTGGTGGCGAGGCAGCAGAATGGACAGGGACTAGAAGCAAAACTGGCAGTGAATCTGCAATGACCACCATAAATCACCTAATTATGAACACGCACGCTTTAAGTAGCAACATCAGTCACTGCACCGCATGCTTTTGTGTCATCTATCTGCCACGTTTTCATCTCCTATTTGTCATCCTGCCTGCCTGCATTTGCAGAAATTATTGATGTCCCCAACTGGGACTCTCATCCCTCTTCCAGTCCACAGTCAGTGCTTTTGTTCCCCGTGCTCCTGGAAGTTTAGCACTCCTGGCAACCGGACAAGAAAACACACAACACATTTTCCAGCAGCCTCTATAGCAGCCTCTATAAAACAGCATGGGGCTCAAGCAGCTACTGGGTGGTGGATATTATAACACTTATTAATGTTACTGAGACCAGGCTGGGAATAATCAATAGAAAAAATAAAAACATGTAAGCAGACCTATTGAGATCCAAACGTGATGCACGACATAAACATGTCAAGTCTGTACATGCAGGTCTGGACTTAAGTAGGAGAAATGTTCTGATATCTGTTTGTTGTATGTTTGTGCTGGAGTAGTATTGTCCGGTCACGTATGGACAGTCTGTATGAAGAGCAAAAGCAGGAGGGACACGATCCAGCTTCATGACATTCAGGCTCCCATAGTTGGTGATCTGAAGAGGATTTATTCTATTTCTAGATCAAACATTTACACTGAGACACAAATCTGCGTGATGCTGTCACTAAAGATAATCAGCGTTTAGATTTCCTGACTTCCTCGAATGCATCAGAAATGATGGATCCCACCTCCAATCAACAAACAAACATTGTTACATTAGTTTTCTTCTCCTCTTGAGGACAGACCTGACAAAGCTCGACTTTTGACTTTTGACTTTTGATTAATCTGCATCATGATGTTGTTATTTCAGCAAACTTAGGACCCGTTAATTACAAGAACATCACAAAAACATTAGTTTCTGATTCAGGTTCATACCGCTGTAGTGAGTCAGAGTGAAGCCTCTGTGGAACTTACTATTTACAGTAAAACTAAGACTGCAGAAAATGGGAAGGGGCAATGCTATGGGGATTGGAATGAATCTACATGTGACACTGGTTACTTTTTACTTACATTATTTTTGCAGTTATTTTGCCTTTATGAGTTAAAACAGCTGACGAGAGGCGAGTTAAGCGACCGACCGTTGTGATTACGGCTACACCCTCAGTGCATCAGGCACACGCTTAATCAGCTAGACCAGCCAGTGTCCCTGCAGAGGGAATGTAAGTTTATATTTGATCTGAACACATGGTCACTTGTCGAATCTTGAGTTTTTTGTTTTGTTAGCTGTCCTGCTTTATTGACAGGACAGCTGAAGAGAGATAGGAAACGTGGGGAGTAGAGATTGGGGGAAGACATGCAACAAATGGTCAACCGGCCGGGAGTCGAATCGGTGACCTCTGCGACAAGGACTATAGCCTCTATACTCATGGGGGGCTTAGACAGCTAGGCCACCAGCGCCCCACTTGTCGTATCTCTAATTGAACTCTAAATGATGCAGCATGTCTCGGTGGAAAATCTTTAATCGCTAACTTCTGGCTTCACTATAATGCCTCCAAAGATGGCCATCATTCTCAGAGGCAAATACTGTCCTCAGATGGGTTCTTAGATCACAGAAACTCAAGATTCTTGAGGAGCTTGAACCAGAAAATATTTGACATTTCTGCATGAAAAAAGACTGAGGGTCATTATTGTACAAATGCAGAGTTTAAAAGAAAGCTTTTCAAAATCTTAACATGAAATCAAAGAGGCCTGCTTTGAAACAGCTGAATGGTTTGATTTAAAAATATATTTATTCAAGACTTTAAAAGTTGGAAGAAGAACCTCTGATGCTGAGACAGTGTGGCACAATGATAGGAGACAAAAAGGCCTGAGGATAACAGCCCTGATTGGTTGTGTTTAGATGCTGTCGAGAGGAGCTGCCAGCTACATGTATCCTCAGGAGGTAGTGGAGAGATTTTAGCATCCCACAATCTGATATTAGATCAGAGAGCTTTAGATAGAGGAGGCTTTAGGCCCAAAGATGCCAGCATGAGTGGATTAGTCTTACAGCTGAATCTCACAGCTTGAACTTGCAGGCGTAGTTATGCAGGAGCGCTCTTGCCTTTGCAGAGCTGTCTTTAAGTGAGGATTCAGGCCACGGCTTCTTTGTTTTACTGTAAAAGACGTGATGAGAATGCTCTCAGCCGGAGATATCGCCCTTTACTGCTCCTGCGCTGCACGGTTTGACAATTTTCCTCTGGACAAAGCAGGAAACCAGACAGCCTGTGTGTGCTGTTTTCACTCACTCTATGCAATCTTTACCTCTAAACTTCCTCATCTCTCTGATAAAGCTTGTTAACAATGTTGAAGCTGCTCCATATCAGCAGCAGAGACGCTTCCTTGTCGTTGGGATGCAGGTGGACTGCAGTCCAGGTGGAGGAGATAGCCCCTGCAGCCCTCTTTGTGCTCTGGTCACCCCGTTCCTCCATCTATCAGGCCTCCCTGCGGGGACGCTCCCTCACCGCTACAGGCAGAGCAAGCACGCCCAGATTAGAACTTCCTCCGGGAAAACCTTGTCTGTTTAGTGACAGGCTCGGTCCCTACGAGATAAGTTTTCTAATTAACCTGCGTGGCAGGGACGCACCTGAGATGGAGGGGAGAATAAACTGGCTGTCTGCTGCTGCTTTTCACCTGCCACATACAACAGGTTCCCCTTGCCTCTCTGCACAACTCTGCTGTGAGCCAACTTTTACAGCTCAGATTAAGCTAACAGTCTTAACTCGCAGGCAGCACAAAGCAGATGTTCAATAAAGTGCCACCTGTCTGTAACCCTCACTCTGATGGAGCAACACAAGCCTGCAGTTTCACCTCTTTCTCTTTCTCTCAGCTGTATGAGTGCTGACAGAAAGTGTAACGTCTGCAGAATACATGACTGAAAGTTTGCTCTTTTCTGCTTCTTACAGAGTAATCGATGAACACTCAAACACACTTGTACAGTGTGTTTAAATGTTGCAGTACTCAGCTGTAACCACAAAACATTTGTGCTTCTCTTTGGCAGAAACTAAACACCCCAGCTGTTCTGAAAGCCCCAAAAGAAAGGAAGCCCAGCAAGAAGGAGGGAGGAACCCCGGGGAAGTCATCCAGCCTGCCAGCGATCCTCTACAGGTACACACACAGGGTCCTCAGGGTAAAGAAAGATGGAGGTTAAATTTCTGAGTCAAAGAGAGGACCGGGCAATGGTTTTAATACTATCAGATGCCAGAGGAAGAATCAAAGTGCCTTGCTGAATAGGTCTGTTATGGTTTTTAAGATCATTTGGTGTCAAGTGTGTGAGTGTACACCTGCTTTAATCCCTGTCTCTGTGATAAAACAGCAGCAGAGAATACTCTGCTCTGTTTCCCAGGCTTTGCTTCATGTTAGCATGAGGTACCTCACCACCAAACTCCAGGAGTTTAACATGTTACTGGGGAAAAACATCCCTCAAAACACCAGCAACAACCACATCATGTCATTTTCTCCTTTTCTCTGCAGCTGTGGCATCTGTAAAAAGAACCAGGATCAACATCTGCTGGTTCTATGTGACACCTGCAAGCTCTACTACCACCTGGGCTGCCTGGAGCCTCCGCTGACACGCATGCCCAAGAAGACCAAGAACAGCTACTGGTGAGAGGCACAGAGACACGATGAGTGGGAGAAAATATTTGGAATAGTCTTGGGACCCCAAAGGAGGATTCAGATATTATCAAACTTAGCTGCCTTTCCTCAGGCTCATTCACCTAAACAAAATACCTCCACTTAAAGTCCTGTTTTTAGTCCCTGACGGGCTCCGGTTGTTATTCTAAGTGTCTGACAACATTAGAGAGAGAGAGCTTTATGTTAAAGTGGTAAATGATTGTTTTTCAGCAAACCAGCTGTTAAATCGTTCTATTTAAAGCCAGCAGACTCAACACACAAATATTTGTCTTTCAGAACTCTTGATGGAGATTCAATTTTAACAATGCAGATAGCATTATCAGCCTCCTTATTGCGTCCTAATCAATTCCATTTTCGATACTGTTCTATTACTTAGTGGAAAGACAAGACAAAGAGAAGTTTTTTAAAGGTGACATATCATGCATAATGGACTTTTTAATGGTTCTCTACCTGAAATATGTGTCCCTGGCATGTCTACAAACCCCCCGAGAATGAAAAAAATCCATTCTGCCCCTGTTCTGATTTCTCCACCTTTCTGTAAATGTGTGTGAAACGAGCCGTTTCAGACTTCCGTGTTTCTGTTACGTAACAACAATATCCGGTCTATCACGGAGTCAGAGCTCGGAGCTTGTTCAGCCCATAGACTGTAAAAAATAATACTGAATCCCCCCTCCGTTTCTCATTACCTGCACAAATGTGTGCTAACAAGGAGCTTAGGAGGGAGGCATGCTAGTTGTAGGCTGTCTTAATAAACACAAAGGTCGGTTTTACTCCCCACGTCTGCAGATTTGAAGATCTAGTGGATGATTTTTATTTATCATGGATAAGTGCTAGCGCTAGTTAGCATAGCCACATAGCTACATGTTCGTAGCTGTAGCTGTGTACCAAGACGCACGTCGACCTACTGACAAATAAAACAACAAGTAACACAGAATCTGTGACCAATCCTTCAGAAAGGTCCCGCTGCCTTTCTGGCAGAGGTCGGTTTTACTCCCCACGTCTGCAGATTTGAAGATGTAGAGGATGATTTTTATTTGTCATGGATAAGTGTTAGCGCTATTTAGCATAGCCACATAGCTACATGTTCATAGCTGTAGCTGTAGCTGTGTACCAAGACACACGTCGACATACTGACAAATAAAACAACAAGTAGCACAGAATCTGTGACCAATGGTTCAGAAAGGTCCTGCTGCCTTTCTGGTAGAGGTCGGTTTTACACCCCAGGCCTGCAGATTTGAAGATCTATTGGATGATTTTTATTTATCATGGATAAGTGCTAGCGCTAGTTAGCATAGCCACATAGCTACATGTTCGTAGCTGTGTACCAAGACACACGTCGACATACTGATAAATAAAACAACAAGAAACACTAAATCTGTGACCAATCCTTCAGAAAGGTCCTGCTACAGGCGCCTCTCCGTCAGGATCAGATTCTGGATCAGATTCAGAGGGTTGAAGTAACGTGATTTCTGAGCAGCCGTGTATATTCAGCCAACATGTAAACATTAGATCAACGTGCTGGAGAGCCGACGCACATCCACTTCCTGAGGGGGCGTGGTCAGAGAGAAAACAGAGTGTTCTGAGGAGGACTGAAGAAGAGGGCTTTTCAGGCATGTCAAAATCTGATTTCAAAGTGTTTTTTTGAGCATAAACTTTAAAGACATGTTTTGGGGACCTCTTAGACCAATATATATTGATGAAAAAAGCGTGATATGTCACCTTTAACACAACTGGTATTGCTCTCTAGGAATGACCTTTGTTTACCTTCGCCTCATGATCATTTTACCAACCCTCGAAACATAAAAATGTACTCTTACGTCACCTCCTTCAGTTAGCTAACTTTCGATGGCCGAATTTTCAATGCATCCCTACTTTGTACTCATATGAACCAAAATCATGAAAAACAGGGCTTGGAAATATCAGGCTTACTTTTTAAACTTCCACTGAAACCATGTGGAGTAAATTAACGTCAGCTGCTGACAAGCTACATGCAGAAAAGATTGTGTTCCGTGGACTCATACAAGCGTCAGATTCACTGTAAGCTTTAGAAACTCTGACTGCTGGAGAGCCATTAGTGAAGGTTACACAGTTCAAGATTCCTCAGAAAGAAAACCTGCATATCAGCGAGACACCCGACTGTACAAGCCCTCGTGCTGCAGAACACGATTCAACATGACAGCACAGAGAACATGAGAGGAGTGCAGCGGATAAAGAGCAGAGGATGTTGCTCTTTCTCTCTTTAATAAGGTTACAGATTCATCTATAACAGGACGTTTGTGGGTTCAGTCAAAACATGACAGGTTTAACTACAATCAAAGTCTGCACCCAAAGACCAGACTAGCTCCACCAATCACCATGGAGGTCACAGAAGGTGAAAGGACCGCCATGTTGGGGAGGAACACACCGGTTGTACGTTACT
This sequence comes from Notolabrus celidotus, assembly GCF_009762535.1. NCBI lineage: Eukaryota > Metazoa > Chordata > Actinopteri > Labriformes > Labridae > Notolabrus > Notolabrus celidotus. Next base: position 7,684,684 of record NC_048287.1, on the reverse strand, counting down.
CCATCCTAAAAGAACTTGTACTTTATTAAAAAATCTCACGATCAGAGCTGATACTAACCTCATAAAGTACGTCTGGTATGAGAGAGGATTGCTTTTCTTCCTGCTTGGAGTTTGTTTTTTCATATTGGTGGTGACATTTGAGGCCAGACGGTGGCAGCAGGATTATCACATGACGGATGCTGAGATGGTGGAAATGTCACAGTCGCTTCTCTCAACCACGGCAGTTCCTTTTAATCTGGGGAGGAGATTTAGTGGACCTGTTTTTATGACGTGTGATTATTCTAAGATACTCTAATACTTAGTGAACTACTTCTTCCACAGTTTATAGAAAGAGAGAATGCTTTTACTCTCTCAAGTAAATGAAAGTAATGAAGAGTCGCAGCTGCTGTTACAGAAGCGGACATGTCGGAGTAATTAATTTAGCATTTATTTGAGCGTTGAGCTGTTTTGGAGGAAAATAATGAACCGCCTATTAATAAAAGAGTCTGGATGCAAAGTCGTAACCAGCAACAGAGCTGTGCCCACACAGAGAGCCGCAGACGACTGAAGTTGTTTTTGAGGAATGCTTTATTTATTGCAAGTCGGTCTCCTTCCCAAGGTCTAACTCTCACCTGATTCAATACTCTTTATTGTTCTCTTTTAGGACTGTCCTGCAGAATGCTCTTGCAGCAGTCACAGCATGAGGTTTTATGGGTTGAGGCTATTTTTCTTTCCCTTCCTGGAAAAAGTTTTATCTCAGAAACATCTGAGAAGAATACCTTCCAAATTGGTACAAATATTCACAAACTTCACAAACTCAGTGTGCATTCACCTTCTGCTATTCTTCTGCATTGTGCGTGTCCGTTACTCTGCATTACTGTTCTGTAAACGTGCCCTCTCACCAAGGTTACACTAAGCCTAATGTTTAGTTTATCATTGGCTTAAAATGCGCAAAGAAAAAGGAGAGACTCCAATATAAACAAGCTTGTACTGAAGACGTCTTTTATAAGCTGCGGAGTTTAAACCTTACATGAAAAGATGAGTTTTAACAGCAGAAAGCTGAATTGTTACCAAGAGCCAATCCTGAAGTGCAAAAAACTGCAGTTCCTCAAGTGTCCACTAGAGGCTGAGTTCAAAAGCTGTGGAAATCTCATTACCACCCACATTAAAATGTACATTTTACATTCAACATGGTTACAATCTTGTTCACTAGATGGTTCTGGTTAAGGAAGCTTGATTCTTTATTAGTACCAGTGTTCATTTCGTTAACGAAAATTATGACGAAAATGTTTGTCAGCAAAGTATTTTTTCATGACGAAAGCAAAACTATGACGAGCTTAAGTTCACCACTGATAATGAAAACTCTGACGAATGTATGTTTTGATTTTGTTAACGAGACGATGACGAGACGAAAACATTAGTGGCGGACTGCAGGACATTTGAAATCCATGTTTTCCCCACTGTGCTTCTAATCTGTAAAAATAAAAGCGATTCAATCCTGTGACAGGCTGAGTTATTATTTAGAACAAGCAGCCGCAGGTGGCTGTCTAGGTCTTTGAGGGTTAAACATCAAGCTGGATGAGAGGCCCGCATTAAGTTAGTGTAGCATGTTAGCATGTGTGAAAGCTCCTTGTCAAAACACAGATATCCTTGAATGTATAATGTTGATTAATTCTTTATATAAACCAATTAGTTCACTGTTCAACATGTTAAATGTAACATTGGTTTGTCACCTGTCCTCCACTACAATGTTTAAATTCCACTAATTAAACCAGGAACTGCCAAACAGAGCTGCAGGGGTGCTGATACGGATGGAATAAGAAATACGCTTAAGTGGAAATTCAGGGGATTATTAATGTAAATGTATTTGGATAATGTTTTGTGACCTCATTAGATATGTTTAGATCTTTTGTAGAGCAGGTAGACGTCTGATGTGAGTTAACTGATCACAAACCATTTCTCCCTCATTGTAGGTAGGAGCTAGCTGCTGTAAGAAAAGAGGTTGGATGCCCTTGGGGTTGTTGATGGTTGAAGTTAAAGTCAGATCAGAGCATACTGAGCTGGGAGGGCCCAAGTAGTATTGTGTAAACCTCTGTCCCTAACTTTTTAAACACTTTCATTCTGTATTTTCTCTTTTTTTCTTCCTTTTTTGCTGCAAGTATTGTTGTTATTTTCTCGTTCCCCAGGCCTGCATCCTACAGAATGGAAATGTTTTTTTTTCACTGAAAATAAATGGACTTGGGATGCAGCTTGGTTTTTGCCTCATTGTTGAACCAACTTGGCCAACCTTACATGGGGACTTCTGTTGTTGGAACAGACTGTTTTCAAAGCTGTTACTTAAGTAAGAGCGACGTCAAAACAGTAGCTGATCTGACTCCTGCTAGAGTTTGGTGATAAAAGTTAGCTGCTGAGGGAAAACATACACCTGTAAGGGTTAATGTATAGTGAATGGGTGTTTGTGCACATTAGAATCATTTTTGCCACAACGTTTACCGCTTTATGGCACTCAAGGAAGCCAACGTTTTTACCACAGTGTCAACAGGCAGAGATAAAACGTGCCGGACTACTTTACAAGGATTGGTTTGATATGACGCTTGGGATCCGTCATTCTCTGGCGTCACTTTTGCTGTTGAGTCTTGATTACAGTCATTATGGGGTTTTGACCAGAGTCAAGTATTTAACACCATGGTGCGTAAAGCTTGATGTCTGTCTTGAGAAAGTAAGATGAACACTCTCTTCATTCTCTTTAGGCAATGCTCCGAGTGCGACCAGGCCAGCAGTGATGAGGCTGACATCGCCATGGAGACACTCCCTGACGGCACCAAGAGGTCCAGGAGGCAGATCAAGGGACCAATCAAATTCATCCCACAGGAGATGTCACCGGAGCCCAAGAAACATCAGGTGAGGGGCACGATGTGTATCAACACACTGAGAATCTCAGTTATCATCACACAGACAAAAAGCACTTTCTTTAGGGCTCCACTCACCCTCCACTCTTGTTAGAGCATAATTGACATCAGCGTCAGCTAATTGATTGATCTGTATTGATTACAAATAATTAACTCTACTTCTCATTAGTCTGATGCTCTCCTTAATCTTTCAGAAAGTCACACAAGGTGATCTTTTGTTCCCTGGAGCATAAATATTTGAATATTTGTAACCAAAGGAAATCTGCTCGAGAGGGGAGAGCAACACAGATCAGAAAAGAAAGGTACAAGTTTAAATAAATAAGAAGTGGAAGTAGAGGTGCAAAAGTGAAGGGCCTTTATCATGCATTATTTCTACTGGCCAGCAGGGGGCGACTCGAGTGGTTGCAAATAGTTAGCTGTTGGATGTTAATCGCACTGGGTCTTAAATATTACTACATGTTGGGGCTCAAAGTACAAAGACATGGGGACGGATGAGCTGCAGTAGAATCTAAATGAAAACTGTGACCCACGGATGCACCTTCCTATCAAGCTAATGCTAGCTTAACTTGATAAATTACCACTTGCTCACCTAGCGTTTGGGCTCCACTCCATTTCCTGTCCCTCGTCCAGTTATGGTCACTTCTGCTTCTATATAAAGCAAATACAAGACTGCTTTGATTCCAAACTTGAGGCCTCAAAACAATAGTCCACAAACAAATGGGTGACATCAGGTTGTGTATCTACTTCTGATACGCAGCTGAGTGAGAAAAGCACAAACATGAATTTGCTGGAAGGCAGGATGCAGTCACTCAAATTAACGAGAAACAATATTTCAGCTTGAACACGAAAGAACGAAGTTGTTATCCCTTATTGTGCCGAGATGAACGACAAGAACAAGAAGTGCCTGGTGGGAAATAATTGAAGAACAGGTCTGTGTGGCTGTCGCATCCTCACACATTACTTCAGTTACTTCTGCAGGACAGAAGCTTGCTCTTTAGATAGAGGTAAGGAAACATGTGAATCCCAACCTGCAGGTTTGTTACACGATGAAGCTTCAGGTCTTCACATGATTTAAGCCCTGATGTCTGCCCCAGCCGCACAAAGTGATGTGGATTTATGTAAAAATCCTTGAATAATGAAGATGTCCTCTCAGGGAGGTCTAGACGGAGATGGAGAAAGAGGATTAGTGAGTAAATGTTAGTTATTGTGGTGATACAGGATGGGTTTCTTAAAACAATGATGTGCAAGTGAGCGTGGAAACAGTTACATGTTATTGGAAGATGGAGATTAAACCCTGCTTAAGTCCACACCTTCAACATCAACCAGAACCTGAGAGGGTATAGAATAAGATCTATGAAACTACACACTAAAGATACCACAAATAACAGGGTAACATTGATAACAGTACGCCAATCAATACTTTACATTTCAGATGAAGTCAGTCTGAAGCATCTGATACTTTAGGAACACTCAACTGATAAATGAGTCCATCTTTCCACAGCATGGCCAAACATTTGTCTTTGTTAAGAGCAAACTATTACTTCAGTTTTTTAATCTGTATCTTAAAAAAACACAACAAAACAAGCACACGGGCGAGAAATCATCCAAAGAGATTTTCAAAGACCTGCGTGTTGTTTTCTACGCTGTGACTGCTTCCTTTCATGTTCTTTCAGGCTTGTAGGGACGGTTTTGATTTTAAAGGGGGAAGTAAGATGCTTAGTTTTTATTGATTTCATAAAAGAACTATATATATATATATATATATTATATATATATATATATATTTTAATTGCTAGCTGACTCTGTGGTGATGATACATGACAGGATGATTCATCCAGTCATGTATTGCTCTGCAGGTTTGTTAAGATACTAACACGTTGGAAAAAAACTTGGTCAAATGATTATTTTATTGATTTAAATGATTTATGTTTTTAAGGTAGATATGTTTTTAAAATAGTCCCAGTGTCTCCTCGTCAGTTAACCTTTCTACGGTGATGGATTGAACATGAAACTGTCCTCATTCAGCTCTCCTTCTTCTCTGAGCTCTGCAGTTCACACACACCTTTAAAAAGAAACTAATGTCACAACTTTGAACCCTGCTTTGTAGAGATCGCTAACCTAAAGTTTGTCTCACCTGCTCAGTTCCTTGATAATCTCGCTGCACAGGATCCAATATGAAAATGTCGTAGCCTGCTGATTTTGTATGCTAACCTAAGCTAACGTTTTAGCCACATTGTTTACCAATATAATGTTAATGGAAGCTAACGGTTTCTCCTCACCCTACGGTCTATGGTGTCAACAAGCAGAAGCTAAATGTGCCAGAACTCTTTTCCTTGGATTGATTTGACATGACGTGTGTTCAGTTTGCCTCTGGTGTTGCTCATGTTAGTGAAAGTTAATAACCATCGTCAAGGGGTTTTGACCAATCAGAATCAAGCATCTTACACAACTAGAAGAAAGCAAGAAAGCCGGGTAATAAATAGTGATGATAGTGAGTGATTTGTGACAAAGCCTTAGTCAGTCGTACAAAAGTTACTGAACGAATAAATTAATTGAAGTCCAGCGTAGACTTCACCAGGTTACATTAGCAAGCCATAAGTTTGAAACAATTCGGCACAGAGAGCAAGGCACCCAGCAGAAGGAGGGGTGACTTTTCAATTAAATATTTCCCTGAAACTATCAAATAGCATTACTGCTTGAAATCCCCATCCATAGTGCTTATGAACACAGCTTTAGAGTAACAATCTGAGGCTGACAGGGACAAAAACAAGAACTGTCAGTTGGCGTTTTTCCATTGAGAGAATTTGGCCTCAGTGATTACGATGCAGCCTTTATGGCCTGTTTTGCTGACTGACACAGTCTACCAGAACACTCCAAAACTCTAAATATGTAAAAAAAAAAAAAAATCAATAAGGGCCCAGGTTTAAGAACATCGCAAATCAGCTTTGATACGACATAATGACGAGACAACCAATGTGACAGTAAGTGTGTCTACATGTCAGTTCACTCACACCCTCGTTCTGAAAGCCACCCAGGCAATTTTTTTGTCAATATTGCGGCTAATCCTCAAGTCTTTTCCCCATAACTTTGATCCAGAGGACAACAGAGCAGCGGTATGTGGACTGTGTCCGCCTGCAGAGAAACATTTGGTGTCAGCTGTGAGGGGGAACAGAATCCCTCACTGGATCCTACTTATCTGCACCGACCATGCTCTGATCCTGAGATACAGAGCCGCCTCCCCGCTCCCTCAAGAAACACTCCAGATTGATATCTGACAGCTCCGTGCTGAGGAGCGGGGGCTGGGCTTGTCTTTCACTTCCCCTTTTTCTTTTGCCCACTGTCAATATGTGACCCAGTGCCACTCACCTGGGACTTGAGGGAACTTTCCTCTTGTGACTGTGGATGCTCACAGCAGAGTCAATTCCACTGAAGCCACTCCTGACTGCAGCCTGTGTTACAACTAGAGGAATGAACAAAGAGAAGGAGTGTTTCAGCCACTTCTCTCACTCTCCGCACTCCATCTGTCTTAGAGGGGAAATAGTGGAGTGTTGGAGCACAGTGGCAGCCTGGGTTAATGTGTTTTTCTGTTCAGGTTTGGAAACCCTGGGCCCAGACATGTGCCGAGGACCCTGCTGGAGCTCTGGGGGATTAAGCAGCTTTCTGATTTTTCTCGCAGCCACAGCCACTCGGGCGAGGCACTTCACTGCAGCATTTATCTTCAAATGCAAGGCGTGCAATGGCAGACACTAAAAGGGCCCTGCTTTGCATTTTTAATGCTTTTACCAGGGCACCCAGGCGCTGGCACTTCTCTAAAGCCATGTTTCAATTTATCAGGACTGGCTAATCGACCTCCTGCTGGCCTCCGAGGCTGCACGATGCATGTGTGTGTGTGTGACATACACACATTTACATTTAGCCAAAAGGGCTGACATGGCCTGGTGCCACCTTGATGAAGCTGAGAGTCTTGTGGCTGTTATTCATGGCCTGTTGTGCCCGCTGGAGAGAAATGTTTAAAGTCAACCTGTGAGCGGAGTTTTATGGAGGATGTGTGCAATGTCACAGCTGTAAAACTAATGCTCCGTGATTTAACTCTGTGTAAGGTAGAGACATCTCAAACACTCGTCATGCAAGGACACATCATTAACACACGTTGGTCCTTCAGTGTGTGGCGTGTAAAAGAAGCTCAGCCACTGTTTCATGTGACTGTCATGAACTAGTGTTTATAGTCAGCACTTCTGAACCTCTGCTTACTCTGAGGATGTCGGCGGAGTGGATGGCTCTTTAATGGCCCTTTTTACACTGAAATTCAACAACAGCGCTGCAGAGAAGCACCACCGTAATGCCTGGTTTGCAAATTTGTCCCATTCCAGAGACATTTCCATTGCTGAAGGTTAGCTGCTCGCGTCTCCTACTTCTTTTTTAATTAGAAAACATCCTTTAACGTCACACCCTTGTCCTGTCCTTCAGGCTCTCTCATTTACACAGAAGTCAACTCCGCTCCGTCACTACCTCCTCTGCCAGCCAGGGAGCCAAGAATTATTACCCCGTTCAGTCTCTGAAAGAGTGATACAGAATGAAGCCAGCTTCAAACAATCAGTTTTATATTTAAGTATAAAGGACTAATTTTACCCAGGACCCGTTCCCATACACACATCTAAAACAGTCCGGCCATATGTGGTCCAGATCAGCTCCAAATGTGGTCTGAGTAATCTTCAGCTGTACCCACTCATGCACCAAGCTCCTGAATCCTCACTGAAGGAGCTGCATGTGAATGCAAACAGCGGAAACTTTCCTTATGACTTGATCCTGGCTTTTCCTTCCAGACCCTCAGTGAAATTTTCATGTGAAGTCGGGGTGAACTGGTGTGAGAACGCAGCAGGAAATGTTTGTGAAAATTCACAGAGGGGGAAGGGATGATGACGTTTTTTATCATGCAGCTGGTTCAAACTCTGTGAGAGGATGAATAAAAACATCTGAGGTTGGAGAGGACAAATCGTTCTCAGGATGAGAACAGGAAAGATGTCGGCACATCAGTCTGTTTACATGTAGCTGTGATATAAATGCAAAAGCTGTCATCGCAGTGAAGGCTTCTGTTGCTTTGTCCGCCGTCATGTCTTAAACATTACTCTGGCTTCTGCAGTCCTGCCTCTTAAGACCTGTAAGCCCTTTCAGAAGTAAGACTTAGCACAAAAAAATATGTGAACAACCAACATCAGAACATTTGGGGGCAGAGCTCCTGAAAATCTCAAATGAAGCATCACCGTGTAAAATGCGTTTTGGGTACTTTTTCAGCCATCGGGCCAAGTCTACACCGAAACTCTGAAACAATCTTCACCATGAAAGTGTAATATCTCCATTCTAACTAATATTTGTTTACAGATTATACATAATATGCTGAATATCTCAGCAGGTGTGATGATTTTTGGCATCAGAAGCGTTGAGTTCAGGTGTAATCATCTATCAGTGCTCCAGCAGACTTTGATCGTGCACAGGAAAAAGAGAACGTTGGGGAGATGCATCAGCCGTGATGCAATCATTGAACTCTATTGGCTTTTAATTAGTGTCTTAAACAGATATCTGTATGCTAAAGCAGCTTACAATCAGCTCTTAGACATTGCCCCTCAACTGCAACTCCAATTTTGCTTTAGACTGACTGATAACTACAACAGTGTATCAATGCCGTTTAAATAAAAGATAAATTAAAAAACGCAGGAGGAGATGAATAATTTTTAGAAATTAATCTCACAAATTTGTGAGGATTTGTTGTAATTTAGGACGGATGATAATCAAAAGCTAAATCTGATTGAAAAGTACAATTTTATGAGGTTGAGCACCGCAGACATAATAAACAACAGCGGCATTTGATGTGCTAAAGTGGGAAGTGATAAGGTTCTCTTAAAAACTGAAAAAACTCTGTTTCTTCTCACAAATGTTCAACTTCATAATCTCACAATTTAGCTCTGAAAAAAACGGCAATCACTTGGAGACTTTGTAATTTATAGGTTTTAAGAATGCCTTCACACTAATAAAAACTACTGTTACATAACCAGCACACACACACACACACACTGAATCAGCACTAAAAAAAACACACATCAATCTGAAACTGTCCCTTTCAGCCTGCGAAACAAACACAACTACAAACATTTTCAAAGACCCTGTTTAGGAGAATCTTAACGGAGCAAAAGTTTTCATTTCAAGACAAAAACTCCAAGCTGGATTCAGAAGGAGACCCCGAGGGATGCAATTTACATTCTTATTTGTGTTTTCAAACCTGAGACTCAGACGTGTGCACATACATCTTAGAGTAATACAACTTACTCTTTGGAGTGAAAATTGTGTCTCTAGATCTGGAGTCTTAGTCCACTAAATTAAGAAAGATCCACTTTGAAATCTTTTTTAAAATATATATTTACAAGGAGTAATATTAGAGCTTAACTTTGCCAACATTTGACATTTTAGTTGCAATCATTTTAATCAACATGTTAGCGTCTCTCATCACCTTTGTATCTTTTTCTCTTGTCAGAAATCCAAACCACTTCCACCGTAGTTAAACGTTTAAATCACCTGAAGAAGGGATTTAATTACTCTGACTCCTTATTGAGTTATTGAATGCCATGATGAACCCATGTTTGATCCTTAAAGCAAAACAAAAACGGCTTTAAAGAGGAATTCAGGGTTCAAGCAACAACTAAGTGCAGCTTTAAAACGCTCCTCCTAATTGGGCGTGATTTACTGCTGCCTGCTCCAACCCCAGCACTAACATTAAAACTCCCATACAGACATATGTCATTAATCAGTTGTAAATTATGAGAATTAAGTTAATATATGTAGTTAGTAGCTTCCTATGCTCTGTTAATTTCTCTAATCCTGTGTGAAATGATTCATGCTTGTTAAAGATGCACTGATGTACTTAATTAAAAGATTGATTTTGCCTGGGACTTATAAACTGCCTGCAGTTTTAATTTCCTCACCTGAGCAGAGCCTGAGATTAGCTGTGCCGTGCGTGTGAGAGCTTTTTAGCTGAACCAGCTCCTGATCTGCACCCTGCCTTATAGATTATTCTACAGACACGGCTGTAATGCAGAAATAACTAAATAGCATCAGGCCTTTTGTTTAGTGCTGGAGGAATAGTTAAGGTACGTAGGAGCCAATTGGCAGCAGTCTTGCAGTTAGCATTCTTAATGATAAGTGCTCCATCTGGCGAGTAGTGGCGAGCCAAAGGCGACAGATGGAATTGTTTTCACAATCTGTTTAAATATGTTGTCGATTTTTCTTCCCCTCTTTAAACCTCCCAGCAGCTCCGTTGCTCGCTCGCTTGCTAGCAACACAAAGGAGATGTTTGATTTTTATTTCCTTTCATGCATCTGTGAGGACAAATACAAGTTCAGACAAGTGTTTGTGAACATCCAGCCAGCACGGATAATCTTTGATGGAAACAATATTATTGGTACCCAGGGATGTTCAGAGCCATGACATGACTAGTGGTGGTGATGTGAGTGAGACTGCCTAGAAAGAGAAAGATCAGTGTTTGAACCCCAGACTCTCAAACAGGGATCCTGTGGTTCCATGAAAGTCTTCAATTACTTGTGTTTTAATCTAAGGTCACAACATGTCTTTGAAAGGCTGATTCTGTGTGGAGTCTTACATTTTGGATGGCTCTTCAACAGAGGCATGCATTATCAAATCAGCACCGTCATGATTCTTTACTAATCTTTTTTGAAGATGACACAATTCACAGCATTTATGGCAGCATATGACTCACATATTCACAAACTGTGATCAGACGAGTGAGAGAGAAAGAAGGTTGGGAAATGAAAGCTCAAAGAAATTTGGTGTCACAATGAGAAACACAGGGAATCGAATGGTTCTGACTTCTGAACAGGGAAACAGTGTTAATGAGGCGGTTTGCTAAAAAGCCTTTAAACTGGGTTATATATAGTTAATTATGCTACAGCTGTGTTATTGATGTCCTGCTGTGCAATGCCTATATTCATTTTCTTTTTCCTGGTCTTTATAAAATCTGAAATCTTAAAAGTGTGCACCAACCCTGTTAGAAATCTTAACCCAAAACTGAACAATACCGATACTTGTCCCAGCTGGAGAAAATCATCGACCCGTATGATGGCAACTCTTTCAAATATTCAAGCTGGAGGAACACTGGCTAAGTTCACTTGGTAGAGCAGGCGCCCCATTATGGCCAAATTCCACCAGATCCTCGTCCGATCTTGATCTGACACAACACCGGGTCTGATAGGTTTCTATTCTAGTCAATGTGTTAACTTCCACTGGATCCGCTCCGTTGTGTTCTGGCTGTGTCTTTGATCCGGCAGGTCGGAGCCCTCCGGATCAGATACATAAGAATTCCCCGGGTGCCAGAGCACGACGCATCAATCTCAACAGATGGAGTGGGACAGGAAGTCAGGCACCAAAACAAAATGAAAACATCCGGTCAATTTTCAGAATCAAACACTCTGTGTTATCACCAGATCTTATTTCACTTAACTAAAATAGCGCAGACAACTAATCAGATGTTGAAACTGAAAAATGTTATTGTTTCATGAAAATTATAAACTCATTATGCTTAATACCAAAGACATTGGCAGAAATGTGCTATCAGGTGTGCAGCTCTGACCTGACCTCTGCTTAATGTGAAAATGTTTGTTTGACAGAGAACCAGAGGGCAGAAGAGGAAGAGGATCCCCATCTGTGAGGACAGAGACGATAAAATTGAGGTATGTACCTCATTTGTGCTTCACTTAGATGATGTGTGGCTGACATTTTCAAGCTCCTTACAATCGTCTGAGCTCTCATTTTTAAAATCACTGCTATTTGCTGTTCTGATCCCTATAATTTATTACATGGTGTTGGATAATTTGACCAGGTAATTATCTTGGTTTGTCAGTAAAAGTGTTTCCTTACACCATAAGTTGTTGTCATTGAGACTTGTATTAGAGATCTTCCAAAGCACTAAACACATCTTTAAATTCTGACTGGCCAAGTTATCTGAAGGTGAGAAAGTTAGCAGAGCTAGCACCACCAGCCTTCAGTCCTCCTTGCAGGTTAATGTCCTCATATCTGTGCTGGTTCCTCATTGCTCTGGTCGAGTGCTTATGTCAGTTTAACTAGATACAACCTGCATACAACTTTATCTCCATTTACTAGATCAACAAACTGACAAACCACGCTGCGCTAAGAGACGCCATCTGTCATCTGTGCTTGTTTACATCAAGGTAGTAGATAGTTACAGCTGGATGGTCGTAGCGATTACACAGAGCCCCTGCTAGTAGCAGGATGCCACACTACAGCATAGACAAAATATAGGAGCGACTTTTTGGGCCTACGATAACACAAATATTATCCTTCTAATTTTCGCGGTGTGAGGTCATCCGCTTATTCTGAAATACTATTTTATTATCCTTTTAATAAGTAATCCTTTGATTTACTTATCCATTTCTATTTATTTATTTTATTTATTTTATTTATTTTATTTATTTTATTTATTTTATTTATTTTACTTATTTTATTTATTTTATTTATTTTTATTTATTTTATTTATCTTATTGATTTCTTTATTTTTTATTTTATTTATTTATCTTTGAAAAACTTTTAAACAATGATTTATTGGTCTATTGTCACACCACTTCATTCTGTTTAATTTACTTGTATTCTTTTTTAACCTCACGTTGTATTTTTGTTTGGAATTGTTAAAATTCTGTCTGTCAAAAGGTTTACTTTGTTATTCGAACCATGCTTTGTTTGTCAAAGCACTTTGTAAAAAAATGTTTTTAAAGGTGCTATATAGATAAAGTTATTATTATTATTTATTATTACTTCAGTGGCTTTCGTGAACTGTACTATGTAAATATCGCTCTTATGTACTCGCCATCTCTCTGTGCTTTAACACTTTATTTCTCTTTACCTTCAAACCATCAACACTTCCCCATATATACAACTCTTGATTCTAATCCTGTGTTGTGTTAGGAACCGCTTCCACGGGAACGCCGACAACGGCAATCTGCAATGCAGAAAAAAACACCCAAAGCCGACGACACAAGGACTGAGTGCACAACCTGCAAAGGACCGGGCGACAACGAAAACCTTGTGAGGTAAGGGAAACGTGTGTGTGTGTGTGTGTGTGTGTGTGTGTGTGTGTGTGTGTGTGTGTGTGTGTGTGTGTGAGTGTGTGTGTGGTTCGGAAAAGGAGGAGGGGGTTATTAGACATGCTCTGTATGCGTTTGTGTGTGTGTGTGTGTGTGTGTGGGAGGGGGTGTCTCGTGAAGCAGCCATATCCTCCTGATGATTAAAGTTCAGTCTTCATTAGGCTCCGGCCGCCTGGGCTCTGCAGATCGAGGGGGCTGAGGGTGTCTTCTCCATAGGCCGCCTATATTGACCTGCCACATACATTTGCACAGTTCATTAAGGCGTAATGAATAGCACAATTTATCTGCTCCTTTCCTGGGATTTTAGGTGTCAGCCCTCTAATAAGCAGGATTCCTCTTTGACATTGGAATTTTGTGAGGAAATAAAAAAGTAGATCACAGCAGGCGTCCTGTCAGCGCATCGTCATGTGATCAATCTGTCGTACAAACAGTTTGCTTCGTGTTCATAAAAACAAAATTCACTTCAGTTTCTTTCTGTCTCTGCAAACACTGCAACTCTCTGAGTGAAACGTAACTCTTACTCTAAAGTAGACTGCTCGCTCTCCACATTCTTCGATCTACCGATTAATGCTGTTAAAAAGTGACAGAGAGGTCTTTATTTGAAGCAGGCTTGTATTAAAGACATACATGTTTCTGTTTCCACTGTATGAGATGTGGATAGAGCCAATGCACGAGTGCCTTCAAACCTGTATACTTTCTAATCAGCAGGGGACAGCTTCACGATCTGACTTTATATTAATCTTTTCAAACCTGCTTCTGAAACAGTTTATTCCCTCAGTAGAAAAAATACGAATGAGTTTAAGTTCTGAATCTGTAGTTTGAACTCTCCTTGAATACAGCATGATGTTAGTTTTGTAAGTGATGATTTTGTTCAGATATTTTAGCAGGGGTTAACTGTGATTGACAACCACATCTACCACATGTGACTACCTGGTTAGGTTAGATCCATACCCGCCCTGTCTTCCAAATGTGGTCATTTCACACCTCCTTAAAACAAACTAACTCTATGTGGTCACTGTGGGTTCACACACACATTGTGTATGTTTTATGGTTCTCTCTTTTTTTGACTTTTTTTGCCTCTTTTTCCATTTTCACTTTGTTTGATCTTCTAATAAAACATCTCCACCTATCTTTCTCCTCTTCATGTCTTTGTTGTTACAAACTCCACAACTCCTTCAATCCACTTGTCTTGTCGAATTTGAATCTTGTTCATTCTCCAGCAGTTCTTTCATTTCTTCATCTGAACTCCCCATTCATACATCAGTAATATAATAAGCTTTGCACTAAAGTTGTTTGTTGTCATACAGGAGACCCATGTGTCTCCTGACACATAACAACGTATTATTTAAAACCAGAGAGAAAAAAAGAAAAAGTTTTTGGTTATGTGAATTAAAAAAAAAAAAAGATCATGTCATCGTCTTAAATCTGTGGAAAAACATTTCAGTCGCCATTGTCTTATTTTTTTAAATTCCAAAAATTCTGACTTTTTTTTTTTTTTTACTGGCCTAGCCTCCTCAACAATTGTCTTCAACATCCCTAATCCTCTTATGTTGAACTCCACATCTATAGGCCGACAGTATAGAATATAGATCATCACTTGAGTAGACTTTTTGTATCAGTACATTTAAGCACCATTAAAGTTCCTGTGAGGAGTTTTTAGCTGGTTATGATTGAAACACACTGAACCAAATACTGATGCCTCCATGTGACCTCCTAAAGCAAACCAGACCATCAGAAAGAAGAGTCTGAGACTGCTGCGAGGGTTTAGCTCAGAGGTGATTAACAGCATGCTGAAAAAAACAGTCTATGTTGATATTTTCTCAGCAAAGATTCACTGTGATACAGTTGACACTTCAAAAGACAGAAATGTAAGAGATTTTATTTAGAAAACACAAATTACACTTGTACGAGACAAATTCAGCAGAGATTAATAAACCTGCTCTGTCCACAGGGGGAGCCACAATCAACACAAATGAAACGTTCCTTACTAAATAAATAAATACACAAACAAATATAGTATATTTGTTTGTATATTTAATATACCCATCCTAATCCCAACCCCAAACCCAGCCCACAATCCTAAGGTTAAGAATATGATATATGCACACAAAAAAAAACATTTAAAAATGTAAAATTTGAAAAAATTACAAATAATAATAATGATAATAATAATGGTAAAAATAAAATGAATAATTCAATGAAAAACAAAAAATGAAGTTGCTGAATGAACTGGGGTAGAGTAGATAATAAATAAATAAAGTAAAGTGAAATAAAACTATTATAAGAATAAGACTCAGTTAAAAGGTGTTCCAGGCGTGGGCCCTGATGACAAAAAGCTGCCTAACCTTGAGTCCTTGTTCTTACTTTTGGTACCATTAAAAGTTCACTACCTCAAGACCTGAGGGCTCTCACTGGCTCATATAATAAAATTAAATCTGATAGATGAGACGGAGCAAGACCATGAAGAGATTTAAAACCCAGTAAAATAATCTTAAAACCTATTCTAAAAGATACTGGGAGCCAATGCAGAGACTTTGAAATCAGTTGCACATGTTATCAGTTTAAAAATCTATCAGTAAAAATCAACAACACACAAAAACAACTCTGTTTCAACTTACGGCCACACATGAGACTAACAGTGTTAGGCTGCAGTTTTCTATTTTGTCCCTAAAACAAACAAAAAAAGATCGAATGACTGAAACAAAGCCAACATCTGTGCACATCAGACACACAAAGTTATGTTGACGCCTCCTCAGATGCCATTCACACTATCTGCTGACTGTTGCACAAAACAAAACGGTCACAGAGGGCTTCTTGCACATTTGTTTCTGACAACAGTCCCTGTTAATCTCTAACAGTCCGTCAGCAGATTCTGATCTGCTAATAATTTTCATAATTATCTTTTTTTTTTGCAGAAATTAATTCTGGCTTGACAATGACTTAAACACAAGACGAATCAGCAGTTTAATCAGTGATATGAAATAAAGATTGTAATGCTAAAGTCCTTCTTTTCATGGTAGCCTCTAGCGTGATACAGCAGCAGCCTTTAAATATGTTTTATCTTTAAAAAAACTTCAAACCAGAAGCTCTTAGTCTGCTCATGTTTTCTTAGTAGAAAGAGAAACTTCGAGCAACTGAGTGTTGTTGTTGTCAACCCTTAGGTTGTTAAAATGCACATCATTTCAAAAATACCATGCAAAGCCCGTCATTACAACACCCATCATTTTACATTCACCCAGTTGTTTTGTCCTTCTTTATTTGTCTGTGCAGCGTTATCATTTAGGACTCAGTCATTCTGTGATGAAGGCATCCATCTAAGGATAATGTATATGTTTTAACTTCATCATTTACATCTTAGTAGTGACCTGTCAGACTGCTTTTTGAAAATGATTTTGGCGAGTTTCATGGAAGACAAAGAAAAAGCTCAACACTTGTGTTTGTGTAGTATTTCTGGAGCTCTTGAGCTCGTGTTTCAGTTTTTGAGGGTTTCTGGTCGGGGGGTGTGAGGTGTGCTGCCCTGACTCTTTCTATCTTTGCATTGCACAGGTTGTGAGAGCCGGGGCAGCCACCTCACCTCCAATAAAAACTGGGGACAGATGACCGGTTGGCTTAGAGAGACAGAGAGAGGCAGATTGAGGCGTTTGAAGAACGAGACCGTCACGCTGCTCAGCAACCGCCTCAGACCCAAACTGGACCAACAACTGTCCAACGAAAAACTGAACTGGACTGTAAACGTAAAACCTGAAGTCGATATGTGTTAATGGAACCAATATCTTTGGATCACTCCCGGACTCTTCGCTGCTTCAACACACTTTGAGTGTGTGGTTTATTCCTCGTGTGGCTCCAGCCGACTCCACTCAGTTGTCTTCCTCTTCAAAGTTCTGACTGTGTGAGAAACAAATGTACATCCAAGAACATGTTGGGATACACTCAATACCTTTCTAGCAATACTCTGAACAACCAGGGAGAGAAGAGCTTTGCATAGAGCCAATTGATGGATGCAACTGTTCATACATGTCCTCACTAAGGTACTGAGTCATGGTAACGTCAAAGATCCCGTTAGATAGAGTCCGTACTGTCTTCAGCTGTTTCTACATGCAGAGAAGCATTACATTCACATTAGTATCCTGGTTAGGATCTGGTTTTTGAAAGATGGCATCCTGGTAACAAAAAGTAAAGATGATGCCCTTTATATTTTCTCCCTGGGCCCAGGTGATACATATTAATTTTGTCCTAGAAGAATTGTTTCAGATCCCAACATTTGAAGATTGCCAAACTGGGATTACCGGAGCTTTAAATGGGACTACAGGCTACATACTTTGTCCACAGGGGATGCCAAAATCCATACAAACTGAAAGATCCCCAAAGCTGCTTTACATTGAACATTTTAGATTTAATATTGAAGATATTTGGCGGGAGATTCTGGGGGACATAATCCTTTAAGGTTAGGCACTATGATGATTAGGCAGATGAGGAGGAAATATAAAAAAAACCCATCTTAATCGTTAACAAAATGGAAAAAAATGTGTTTAGTTTGAGCTTCTTTAAAAGTTGTCTTACATTTAGCTCCTGTAATCCAGCCTGAATTCAGCGCTCTGCTAGGATCAGAGTAAGGTTATCCCAATCCTTCTCAAATGTATAACTTTAAACAACACAAATACAGATAACAACTAGAACTGGATTACCTAATCTCATCTGGCTAGATCTAACCTGATTACATTAGTTTTAAACAACTGGGCCCTGGAGTGCTACGACAGAAGCCAGTACTCAATTGCGTGTACGAACCAGTTGTTAAAAAACTTTTAATCCATATAAAAAGGATCCAGATTTGGTAATCCACTATCTTTCTTCATCCCAAATCGTATAAAGGCAAAAGTAGATTTGGAGCGACCTGATCCAGATACAGACTTTTAAACATGACCGAATCTGTCCTGCATATGGGGGCGCCAACATTCACTCAAATTGAAGTTCCTAACAGCTGAGCTCTCTGCGCTCTTTGTTTTCTGTCCTCGTCTGGGAGGACTACATGTTTGAACACAAATCACCCTGTCTTTAAGCGGACCGCTCCCTCCAGCCCCCTGTGAAAACTCTGTGTGAAGCCGGGGTGAGTCAGTGTATGAACACAGCAGGTAGAAATATGGAGCATTCATGGTGGCCGAGTGTGCAGGGTGATGACGACGCTGTCTGTTTACCACTCGCCTCAGTGTCTGTACTATATTTTTAAATGCTGTGTTTGCACGACTTCAACCTCCTTTTTTTACATGCTGTAGTCAAAAGTTTCCATCCAAAGTCCTTTCTTCCTTTTAAAAACCTGATTCTAAGATCTGATACGACTAAGCAAATACGTTTTCTGTGTTCCATGTAAACATTTATCCTCACTGAGATCAAAACCAGGATATTAATGAGGATGTAACTTAAACGCTGAAGTTTTGGCTGTAGAATAACTTTAATCAGACGGGCGGTATGTTGATACCTCTGATCAAGAAAGAATAGTTAGCTTTGAAGAGATAGCTTTCAAGGATGCTTAAGTGCACCTTTACTATGAGATTTGTTCTTAATGTTTGAATCTGAGATTTGTTGAGTGTGATAAGTTTGTTCAAAGCTGCAGAAAATGAGCAGGGGACTCTTTGCTTGTTTATTTTGTTGAGTGTGGAAGTGAGGTAAGAACATGAAGTAGGAAACTGCTGAATTCAAATCTTCTGACATTCTGACTTAATCCGGACTTATTCCTCTCCATACATCAAGGTGCTTCTTACCTGTATGTGAATAATTTTAGATTAACGCCTTTTTTTATTGGTACGAGGCCATTTTTTTTCACTTCTGTTGACCCTTACTTGAGACGTCTTATCAAGGCCAACCTGTGTTATTGAGGGAGGTCACCCTGATCATTCCAGAGTGAAGTCTCTGCGATGCACTTGAAATTTCTCAGACTCGAGTGTTGCGTTTTTTTAAGTGAAAGGAGGAAAAGTTGGTGTTGTGTAAAGAAAAGCCAACTGTTGTGGTGTGGCAGTGAAGTAATGCTATCATACAGCATCTGTAGTAGAAACAAACTAGCGTAGTTAGCAGTAATAGCTCTTAGATATATAAGTCCAGATATTGTCAGCGTACGAACACATTTAGAAGTCTTCCTCTTGTCGTCATTTCTCAGAGACAGTTAAACTGACAGAAAGACTCGCAGCTTCGTCTCCTCGTCCCCGCCGGGACAGAGTCCATCCTGTCAAAACAACAGCTGCCTGCTGCTCCGTCAGGGATCGTGACGAGTGTCACACTCTGCCCTCGTGTGTCACTCTGGTGCCTGTCCAGGCCCGATATGCAGGCTTCTGGGAGCAGTCAAACCCGGGCAGTTTGCTGCTTTCTGCTCCTCTGCAGAGTGTCAAGTATCAGATACACATTGGGTTTGTGTTTGCTGACCCCTGACCCCATCACTCATAGTCTGTCTGCTCAAAGACCGTCAGTTCTAGAATGCATGGCTCTAACTATTTACTCTGTACAGTACTTTAAGCTGAAATAAGTGATGTGTCCTGTAGAATCTGAATGCCTGGTAGCTGTGTAGTGTGACAATGTACAGTATTTATTGAAGAGGCCAAACATTCATGTGTTTCTTTTTGTGCCTACATACTTGATTAGATACCTTGAGCTTGTGTTGTGAACAGAGTTGAACTCTGCTTTGTCACTTTTCTTTTAACTGCCAAACATTTGTTTACAGACGTGTTGTGAAGGGAATATTTCTGATGAACTGTGTACTGTATTTCTGTGATTCTGTATGGAGTAAGAATGTGAATGTCGCTGCTGTTTGTGTATGTGAAGTGTCTCAGCCTCTGGCCTACAGCTCCTGAAAATTAAGCGGAGCTTTAATAAACTCTTGACTTTTTCACCTTATTGCCGCAGTGATAAATGAGTGTCAGCCAGCTAATTAATTGTTCTAAAGGTGCGGCAGCGGCGGTCCGTTTGTGCGTGTAATGCCCTCTGTCATCTGTGATTTATCACCTGGGAAGTGGCCTTCCTGTTGGGAGGGGGTAGCTCTGTGAGGTGTTTCTTTTCAGCCCACATAGAGCTCAGTGGAGAAGGTATCTGCTGGATTCTCAGCCTGCATACAAATAATTATCACCTTTGAGAAAGACCTTAGATGTCTAAACCATTTACAAATGGGACTCCGACAACCAATGGATAACCAGTAAGACACTGATTGGCTGTAAATTATTACTTTAATCATGCAACCAATTTAATCTACATGAAATCAAATTGAGACTAATGTCGGGAGTTTTAAATTAGAAGAATTATAAAACTGGATCCATTTTATTTCCAGGGTATGAATGACTATGAGGCTCTAAACTGCTTCATCCTGCTTCTAAACAGACTACAAGAAGAAAATCATCTTGGACAAATGTGCCCAATCAAAGTGTGTCCACTGAAAGACACGCTGTCCCTGACAGGCTCAGATTTTATTCTAAGAACTGTACAACATTACAGAAAGGATCCCTGCAGGCTCAGATTTTATTCTAAGAACTGTACAACATTACAGAAAGGATCCCTGCAGAGAGAGAGCTCTTCAGAGGAAAGCCTCTGTGACAGTAGCCAAACATAACTGCAACTGGACAGGGTGCAACATTTGTTTTGGGCCCCTTTCTTGACCCAAACAGAAGCACACACTTGCGCACACATACATGGACATACACACACTTAGAGATAGAGGAATTAATAAGTTGGTCAATTAATCAGGCTGATTAATGACATTTTGACAGAATCAGTCGATGCCTGTGCTCGCAAGGCCGAATGCAAAAATCTTAAAAACAAAGTCTGCAGACACTGCAGGCAGCTTCGTCAGTGTGACTGCTGACAAGCAATGTCAGTGATCCCCCGTATGTCCATTTGGCTGTTCTGCAATCTATGAGCAGCCCAGGTGCTGTGGAATTGTGGAAAACATGTCTACGCTAGATTCTACATGATGTTCAAAGTTCAGTTCATGCAGTCTTGAACTATTTCACAGTCAATTTGTTTTGATTGCATCTATACCAGCCTGTTGAGGTCTGTCCTGATTCATTCATAAAACTCCTTCAAATGTTCAAACAGCTGCTTCACAGGTACCCCTCACTACATCCGGATTACTAGACACATAAGACAAACTGAATGCTTGTCAGGTGCCGTGAGCCTGACTTCGGCTACAGTAAACACAGCAAACGGTAACTCTGGGTAACTCATGGTAACTCTCTGTTCCCTCTCATGAGCTGTAAACTGAGCGGTTCAGTTCACCGTTCACTGAAATATGAACGCGTTCATTTTAGCGTGTTAACGCACAACACTGGTTACCCGAGTGAAAACTGTAAGCCCGCCTCTTTACCTCACAGTAGCTTGACAGCAGTTAGGTTGAGTTCAGCATTTCCAATATGGCTCCAGCCGACGATCGGCTTCAAAACAGTGCTTCAGAAACAGATGGGTGATGTCACGTATGCCAAGTCCATTATTTATACAGTAGATGAGTCTGACGTAACCTCTGCTCTGCAGGGATCCTTTCGTTGATGATGTCAAACACAGAGAGTAACAATCTGAGTCTGTCAGGGACAAAAACTGTAGTGAACAAACTTGGATTGGGCTCATTTGCCTCCAAGGATTTTGTTGCAGGTTGAACTGAAGCAGTTTGGAAGTTGTTGAACCAATTAATCTTTTAGTCCCCACAATAGATACAAGTTGTACTAAGATTTAGGAGAACATCAATTTCCCTCATGGACAATTTGAACATTTACATCTGATAATTAAAACAACAACAGTGGCTTAAATTTGTGAAGATTATTTGGTGTAAAAAAAGCTGAAGTTGAACAGTTGAATGTTCTTCTGGACTCATGAGTAGCTTTGACATCATTCATCTGTTAGTGATGATTTTGTGCCCCTTCTTTAGTCGTACAGTAAATGGGAGTCATTGGATGTTGGACTGAAGATGCTGTCATGTTGAGCTATACCAAATAGTTGAGTGCATTTTTTGGACAAGTGTTTTATCGATTATTTGTCAAGATAACCAACAAAATTGGTAGCGAAATATCTGTTTGTTGCAGATCTGCTAAGGTAAAGGGAGAGGGACAGGAACATTATTTATCATCCAAATTAAATATCAGCACAGTAGTTGAGATTGTATGTTTATTACTGACCTTTGGAAAGCGCTAAAATAAATCCATTCATGTTCTGCTTATATGACACTTTCTAGATCTCTTTTAATCATGTAGCCTTCATCAGATGATTAAGTTGTTTGCACATATGTTATATTTGTTCATTTTTCATTCCTTTAGGACGACTGAGTTCATTTTAATTTGGGTCGTATCTTTGGGTGTTCATGTGCTGCTGAGGTTTGAAAGGACTGAGTTACAGCTGCTCCCTACAGTCGTGTAAAAAGCCCGCATAAAATCAAAAGCACGAGGCCCCTTTGTCTGCAGGTGTTTGGGCAGACTCTTCTTTTAACAACAGTGTGAGAAGCAGACAGAGACATTTTGGGCCTGAACATCTCTGCGAAATGGAACCAGCTCACCGTGGAGAACTGTGGCCGCCCCAATCCCTCATCCTCGACCCCCGGGGTCCTCTGGGACCAAACAGCAGCCTGCAAACCAGAGATGAGCTCTGCTACAGCTGGTTTCTGGTTAGGTTTGAGGATGAGGCTGAGGGGAGGACGCACAGGAAGGGGGGAAGGGATGGTACTAGGGATAAAGAGAGAGAAAAGCTAGCAGGGGAGGTTCTGGAAGGCAGTAACCTTTCCGATGATGAGTGCGTTTCCCATTACTGCTCTGACACCGGATCCGGGGAGATGATTTAATGGCGGCATTTTGTTTTTGCTGACTTCACCCTTTTTTTTTCGTCCTATTAAAACAGAAAACACCCGAGCTGGGACCAGGGCTGTGTGGGAAGTGTGGCCAAGCAGCTAAAATCTATTACTCCTCAACTCCTTCTCTCGTCTCTTTATCCCAACGATTCCGCCCCGGTGTGGGTGCACTCCAATTCCTCTCTTCCTCCTTCACTGCTTTTTGTCTTATCATCCTTTCACTGCTCCTCGTTGCCTCCTTACCCAATAATTTAACCATTACACACTGAATATGAACCATAAAGCCTTCTAACTCTATTGATTACCTTTTTATTGACTTGTTTAAACCCTCAACATCCGAACTTCTGTCGCCACAGAACGGCTGTGGGAGTTATTCTGACCATGCATGCACGTTTAGCACTTCTTATCGAGCTTTGATATAGACTCATATAATAAATACTATCTTAATAGGATAGAGAACGCAGTATCCTCAGGAAGGGAAATAATAAATATCAAACAAGAATTTAATATTTGAATGTGAAATATATTAGTTTCATTGACAAACTAAATACCTCACAATTCGAATGATATCCTTTTTTTTTTTAAATGTAAGCTAACATTCTCCTTTGACTCTCAAAAAATAATCCTTGATAAATCACTAACATGTTTTTAAATGCGTTATTAAACTGACAGAGATGTTAGATCAATATTTGCTGAAGTAAGAAAAAACCTGCTTAATGTTCAATGAATATAACAACCAAATAAAAACGTTATACTCAAGTACTCTGCTGAAAATCTCTTAAAAAAGCCTTTGTTTTGTTCTACACTGAGGACCTCAACTTGATTTAGCTCAAAGCTAAAGCTAGCTTTAAGGTTTGCACTTTTGTAAAAGCAACGATTAGAATAGGTTTTATCGGCACTGGTGAATAATATCTTAAAGAGTGAGGAAATGGTTAAACACTTAGGAGCTATGATGTCTGTAATGAATCTGGTCCAAATAGTTATTATGCAAATGATAGGCTGCAATATTGTACCATAACATACAGTAAGATACGACACGACAAGACACAATACAATGCAATATGGTTCAATAGGATACAATACAATGAGGTACAGTAGGATACAATATGATCACTACAATATGATATTATACAATATAATGCAACAATGAGATAAAGGGTAAAATACATAAGCACTATATCTTCTGAAGCAGATCTGGCCCTGATAGTTAAATACAATGTAACAAGATACTATATGATAAAGTAAGAGGCAAAGCATTTACAATTCTATATGATACAATATATGATATGATATAGAACTATACAATATTATCTTAAAGAGTGGGGGGGGGGTCAGACACTAAAGAACTGTTTCTTTGATATATCTGGTCTGAACAATACGATACTGCACGGAACGATATGATATGACACGTTACAATACGATACAATACGATACGATACAATATAATACAATACAATACAATACCATATAATACAATACAATACAATACAATACAATACAATGCAATATAATACAATATAATATGATACGATACAGTACAATACGATACAATACAATACAATAAAATACCATTAATACAATATGATACAAAACGATAAGATATGGTACAATCATACCTTAAAGAGTTTGGGAAAAGGCGTCAAACACTGAAACACTTAATTTTTCATGACAAACCTGTTGATTTATAATTTTATCTTAAAGAATGGGAAAATAGCTAATTATAATGAGTTCATTTCATTTCATTAGTTATAACACAGCATGATACGCAATAAAACTTGATACAAAACAATACAATAGGAATGGTCAGATGTGTTATAATGTTATGCTATACAATACTTTAAAATCATCTTGAAATTGCGTTGCGTTGCGATGCCTTGCATTACATTACATGTACTACAATACAATGCTATGCAATGCAATGCCATATAAGATAAGATAAGATAAGATATTACTTTATTGATCACCCGGGGGGGAAATTCAGTTGTTACAGCAACCCAGACATAAGTACAATCAAGAAAGAAATTTCAATAAGTACAAAATAGTAAAAATAAAATGAAATAAAATAAAATAAAATAAAAAATAAGTAAAAATAAAATAGATAAATAATGCTAGAATACAATTTTGATATATACAATGTTACAAATGGAATTCAAATTAAATAGAAGTAATTACAGGCAGTATTTAAAAAAAAAAGTTTCAGTAGTGACAGGTTGACATGGTGTGATTATGGTTGGTAATGACAGATTAAGCAATAAATAGAAATAATATTTGTATATAATATGACCATGGGTTGTAGTTCGAATATTAATGTAATATAACATAATATAGCAAGATAATTATATACAATACAGTATATTATACATTATAATGCCAGCAGCAGTCAAGAGAGAGTTTGGGATGGGATGATGGAGTGTGACAGACAGAGCAGGGATATTATGGATCTGTTCATGGGGGGAGGGGGTCAGCATGGTGCAGTCTGTGGCCTCCGTTACTGTTCAACAGTCTGATGGCAGTATGATATGATGCAATGTAATTCACTTCAATTGTCACTGTGTTCTTGAACTCAACTGCTGCACTCGTTTAGTGCACAGACACAGACACTGATATTACCAATACTGCACATGTTCCTCAGGAAACAAAACATAGATATATCATTTAATGTATACATAAAGTAATAAATAAGACATCTGACCTGTGTTGCAGTGATGATATCAAAGGTTCAGGAATGAAACTTTTGTAGGAAAGTCATGATCACATAGTTGTGTTTAGATTGATATAACATGTTGGAAAATGTAAAGTCAGTCCTTCTGTTGACGGGGTTGCAGGTGGTGATTGAGCAGACTGAGTCTCTGGCCCGGTCAGGGTCTACAGGACTCCACTTTGTCCCGCAGAGGTGAGGGCACAGACCTGCTGCTGACATAAATTCCCCTCCAGGTGGTTCACTGGGGCCCCCTGCTGGAATTATCCAATAACTTCAGAACTATTCTAAGCACAGAGGTAGAGCTGCAGACATCTGTCCCCTTCTTTCTTCTCATCCCAGCTCAAACCTCCAGATGAGCTAATAAAGCCAGGTGTGACTTCAGAACTCCATTCATTACTTCCCCCTCTCTTGTAAAACAATGGCTCCTTTATAATGTTGCACTGACCCAACAGTAAATCAAAAAAAGTAGGAGCCTCTAGAAGTCCAATAATCCACTCCTTTCTATAGAAAGACAGCAGCACACTCTGTCATGGATAAGAGTCAATGGCTGAGTGCTTTGTGTCATATTGATTTCTGTCACGTGGCGGCTCCCGAGATAATTGCATTGCCCACTTGTGATAAATTCACTGCCTTGTTTCAGTCACTCGGGCTGCGGGAGAGAAAAGAAGTTTTTAGGCTACAAACCCACCATCGATACCTGGAGCCCTGACTGAGGGGGGGAGCCGCAACAAGCATCAATAACCCGACACCTTCTCTGCCCCATTGTTAGCGTGTCATGTTTGTGTTTTTGATTTGTGTCTTGTTTTGGTGATATGGTTCAGCTTTACTAAATTGTCACTCGTCAAGGGGTTCAGCCACTTAGAAGCTCATCAAAACAGGTGAAATGATTGTGGTCTGAACAACACAACTCTTAAGCTGAAATCAAAACAACAAACAAAACACTTGTGCAACCAGATCCACACGTCTTTATCCTTCTTTTAATCTATCACTAGTTTATCAGGACCACAAGCTATGGCTTCTCATGATGAAGAGGAAGTGCTGAGTTTTTTTTTTATTACTAAAGACGAAGATGCACGATTGACACTCATGTAGATTTGACCTCAGAGAATACAGGAGTTGTTGCTCTGCTGCTGCCTTGAACAGTTTGTGTGTATTCTTGTGTATAAAATGACTATTGTTTTGGATCCTAACAAATTATTTTATATACTGAGGCAATACTAAAGTACAAAAAAAACTGTGGGCTACTTGTACTTTTACAAATATATTGAACTTTCTGGTCATTTATAAAACAAATGTGTAAAATTTCAAGTATCCACCAGAATCCATTGACAAATCTACTTACTCTGCCTGAGTCCTTTGGTTTGTTTGTATTATCCTACTACTCTTGTGTCTAAGATGTTATTGTGGATAGCTGCTTAATACATACTAACACCAAAAAAATGGGTATCCTCTCTGTGATGTTGTCATACAGGTAGAATAACAATCTGAGCCTGTCAGAGTCAAATCCAAGAACTCTAAAAGGACGTAATTTAGTTATTTATCTAGTTTAGCAGCAGCCTGAAAAGTCAAGCCAATGTGGAAGTGCAAAGAACTACAGTAACTCAAGTGTCCACTTGTGGCTGGTTCCAAAAGCCAAGGAATCCCCATAAGGTCCCATATTAAAATTCTCATTTTTACGGCAGACTCAAACATTTTAACAGCAGGGTGCTGGTCTGAATGGCTTGTTTATGAACTCATACACAATGATTGGTTGGCAAATCTTTCAATAATTCATCTGTTTTGACGATATTAAGAGTAATAGCTATGTGTGGTATTTTTATAATTTCATAAGGGGAACAGTTGAGCTGACAGGCAGCGAGGTGTGATGCAGGTGTAGCCAGGAAGCTAAAGGCCTTACTCTATGTACAATCAATGATTGTGATATAGAAGAATCAGCATGCTTTGTGCTGATCAAGTGCAACTTCCAATCACACCCTGATTATTGAATGAAAATGTAGCTGATACATGTTGATTGTTTAATTTGGTTACAGTCATATTTCATTGAGTATATTTTCAGGTTTTGTTGATGAGTGAAGTCTTCTTGGTGTCCCTCGAGTTGGCGTTCCTCTTTGTGAGACCTGGACCAAAATGTGACAGTGATATTTAAGAGAAGGATGAGATCAAACAAACACCAAATGACATACGTCAGCCATCAGCACCGCTTGGCGAGGATGGGGTCCCAGGGTGACGCTGGAGGGTGGGAGGGGATCTGAGAACTTCACACAGAGATTAAACAGCAGATGAAAGTGGACACGAATCACCAACTGAGTGCAACACGTGTAGCAGACAAAAGCAATCAATCATGTCCCCTCCAACACCTCACCTCCAATAAGATTACATCAATCAATACGCTCTCTTATGAGTGATTGGATTTTGTCTGCTTCCAAAGTACAAGGGAGGGGGGGTGACTGGGGTGTGCTGCTCAATTTTCCCAATGATTAAAGCAGGGCCAAATTGGTTTGATAACATCAAGGACCTTGCTGTGGCAGGTGTGTAAGGGCAGCGCTGGGAGCACAGAGGCTCACACAGTGAAGACACTGAGAACAACAAGGACTACGTCACAGGGATCGCTGTCCAAATTCAGGATCCTCCAAGAGCGCTTAAACTTGACTTTAATGAATCAAACAGACGCTGCATCTGTGTCGTCATGATCGAGTCAGGGACCAGTGTAGCAATGGAGGACACCAGAAGGCTATTTTTTACATTTACATTTAGCTGTTAAATGTTAAATTGGCCATTCACACATTTGTATCATGTCATAATATATTAAGATTAACATTGATTGGGAGATCTTAAGTTTTAGAAAGCCAGAAATAAATTCCTTTAAGCATAATTTATTTACATTTTAAGGAAGAATGCAGCTTTGATTTGCAGAAGTGGATATCTAATTTGGGTATCTTAAGTATAGTTCCTGAAAACAGCTTGTCACAGGCTGTGATACAACAGGGCTGATTTATTCATTTGTGATGATTTCTGGCTGTTACTAAAACTAGAGCCATCACAATTTAGGAAAAGGAGGAGCTAGATGAAGTCTGAACAAGCCATGAGTATCCAGGTGAACTTTTGGTTTGAGCAGGTTTTTGTGCCCCCTGTGGCCAAAAATGTAATCTTAACACACTGCAGATCTTGTCCTGTTCATACCAAGGTTTTGTCTTCTGACCAAAACGTTTCAACTGTCAGTTTTAATCTGTCAGAAATGTCACTCACTGTGAATACCTGTGGTGAAAAATGTTAAGAAAGGCTGTTTCTTTAGCGTGCAGTCAGTCATCTCTGACACCTATCCCCTTGCAGCAGTCTCAGGCTTTAAAAATACAATATAGATGTTAAATTGCACCCAGTCTATACTGGTGGTATTACAGCTTTCTTCATTTAAAGCTCTTCCCTCTTTTAACATACTTTTCTACACCAAAGTTCACCTTAAACTGACCCCTACATATAAACGTTTGCATTCCTCTGATCATTCCTCTGATATTTAGACTAAGGTTTGGTTGATAGAGTGGAGAGAGTTTAGCCCACCTTGCACAGATAAATGAAGATTAAAGACCACATTACTGCACACACACACACTTGGAAAACTGTGTACCTGCATCAGTGAGCATTGCTTTAATTCAAAGACACACAGCAAACCTTACAGAGGATTCATTAAGGTGGAGTAATTAGGCAGTGTGTGTGCAGTCGTCACAGTGTTGCAGAATAAAACGAGCCCTCCTGTGAGTCTGGAATGTCTTCAAGAGTCTCCAGCAGAGAAACTGAAGACTTTGCTTCTTCCTCTTCGCCTTAGCCGGAGATTCATGTGAAATCAATTGAGCGGTTTGTGTGCAACAAAAGGAGCGTGCTCATTAGCGGAGCACACACACTTTGGTCATTTGTCTTCTATTCACTGGGTGGCCGGAGGGCGCTTTAAATTCCCATCGTTACCCAGGCAGATATGCCTGCTCAGCCCATCCAAGATCCTCCACTGTGTGTGTGTGTGTGTGTGTGTGTGTGTGTGTGTGTGTGTGTGTGTGTGTGTGTGTGTGTGTGTGTGTGTGTGTGTGTGTGTGTGTGTGTGTGTGTGTGTGTGTGTGTGTGTGTGAGATCCACCTGCCTCTGCATATCTTTGCTAATGTGCAGCAGCTGTTAGCTTATGCTCCTACAACTCATAAGATGCCAATTATCTGTGCCAATTAAATCTCTGCTCTGATTCTGAGTAAATCTTCCTAACTTAATGTGTAAACACTATAAGCTATATTATCAGAATGATTTCACAGCTCCTCTCAGTCTTGTGCCAGAGAGCTACTCACCATAACTTTATGCTTATTAGAGTTTGGCTCTTCTGCGTCTCAGTGGAGTCTCTTCTGTTTTCCGTTGGTTAATTAAAGGAAAACACTTCTTCATCAGAGCTTTAAACTTGGTTTCGTTTTCATGTTTTGGCCCTCATTCATCGTCACCAGAGGGATAGCTTTAAGTCTGGGCCGTCTTTCCATAGTTAGAGTTCATATTATGGGGTCTAAAGAGTAAAAGATACATAATGTGTTGGAATTGCTCCAACAGATTTCTCCAGCACCCGTCAGTGAAACCGGCTAAAGAAGCTGTAACATTATTAGCTGTTTTGGGACAGATGCAATCGATCGACCTTTAACAGTTCCTGTTTTTGTCACTGTCAGGCTCATGTTGTTATTCTAAAGCTGTGTCTTTATCCCCACAAAGCTGCTGAAAACGTTTCTTTTCTGGTTGAGCTGCTAGTGTGATCAAGACCAACCAATCTTCTACTCCCCAACCACTGAAGACCAACCACTTCTACTCCCCACATGTCATGTCTCTCTCCAGCTTTCCTATCCAATAAAGGCAAAAATGCCCAAAAACACAACTTAAAAAATACACATAATAATACTTTCTTTATGCATCACCGGCTTGGTCCCTCATTCAATCTAAATCAGAACCAGACAGACTTTATAAATCTGAGGCGCATCATCCACTTTTAGTCATAGCCTGAGGCACAGTTATCGTCCACCATATTGTGTCTGTCTGTAGATCCATCAGATCCGAAACCATCAAACTGCCTAATTTCTTTCAGCACTGACATCCAACACAAAGCTGGCTTCATTGTTGAAGACGTTTAATTGATATCCAAACACACAAATCATGCACAGACAGCCTCTTGGACTGAGTGTTAGTCCTAAAACCAGTGCGAGTCAGTGTGAAGGAGCAAATGCTGATTCATTTAATATACAGTGTTCTGTTTTATTGGAAGAGAGGAAGAGGGCAGTTCAGCAGCGTTACAAGTGACACTGGTGTGTCTGATTGAAAGAAAACACGAAGGTATATTTAGATCCTTAAAACTTCTGGACTATGTGTGTTTAGATTTATTTTAACTCATAAATGCAGTTAACTCAGTTTGAGTCAGAAACAGTTGAAGTTAACTGCATCAGCAGTCTTTAACACACTGCTTCAAAAAGAATGAGTGACATCCCTGGGTTTTATAATGTACCTTTGCTACAGCCATGGTCGATTCAGTTTGGCTCACAATACCACAATGTTTCCAAAAGAGTTGAGACGTAGTGTAATTTGTAAATAGAAACAGGATGTGATGGTTTAAACAACATTGAAACCCCATGCTTAATAAAAAAAAATACAAAGACAATATTCTCATTTTAAATTGATGCCAGCCACACGCTTTAAAACAGTTGGGACATGGACATGTTTACCGTTGTGTTGCATCACCTCATCTTTTAACAACACTCTGTAATCGTTTCTGAACTCAGTAGAGCAGTTTCTAGAGTTTGGAAAGTGAAATGTGGTCCCATGCTGTTGTAATATGTGCAGCATGTGAGTCATCAACTACTTAACAGCAGTTGCCTTTATCAAATTCAAAATGGGCAATCGTTTTTAAATTGAAAATACTAAGAGTTTCCTCTTTTTATTATTTGATGTGTTCTCATATCGCTATCGTCATTGACGGTGACATTGTGAGCAAACATTATATTATTTTCTATTCCATTCCTTTCTTTCCTTTCTTTTCCATTCTATTCCATTCTGTTGTAAATAATTCAATTAAATTCCATTGTATGCTATTCTATTCTATTCTAAAGCATTATATTATATTCCATACCATGACATTCCATTCCACTGTGTTGTATTATATCATATTATTTTCTAATCTAATCTAGTCTAGTCTAGTCTAGTCTAGTCTAGTGAAGTCTAGTCTAGTCTAATATAGTCTAGTCAAGTCTAGACTAGTGTATTGCTAACCATTCTACTCAAAGCCATGTCATTCCATTCCATTCCATTCTACCTGGTTCTATTCTATTATCTTCCATACCAATATGTTCTATTCTGTTCTATTCCATTCCATTCTGTTCTATTATAAATTATTCAATTAAATTCCATTCTATTCTACTCCATTCTAAACCATTGTATTATATTCCATACCATAGCATTCCATTCCACTGTGTCCTGGTCTATTCTAGTCTATTCTATTCTAGTCTAGTCTATTGTTAACCTATTGTTAACTTTGTATTCAGTACCATATCATTCCATTCCATTCTATCCTGTTCCAATCTATAATCTTCCATACCATTATGTTCTACTCTGTTCTGTTCTATTCCATTCTATACTATTGTAAATTATTCAATTAAATTAATTTCCATTCCCTTCTATTCTAAAGCATCTATTCTACTCAATACCGTGTCTTTCTATTCTATTCCATTCTATTCCATTAATGTCAGGTATTCTCTGAGATTATAAAATACAAAAACTCTGCACTAAAAAAAACAAAAACAAAAGCTGTACATCAGTTTATTTGAATAATTTTCAGAAAAGAAATACAACCTTTTGTTCTCTTTTTTTTATCCACCCTGCCTGGATAATTTTCCAGTTAGCAGGGCCAGTAGAGGAAGTCAATCGTGCATCGACACACAATCAAATACATTAAAGGGAGTGTGAATCAGAGCCAGGAGAGATTGACCTGTGACTGCAGCACAAAGAGAGGAGACTTTTCTTTTAATCATTTATGAGCCTGACTGCCCTTGAAAGAGCTCCCCCTGCCTGGTAAACACACACACACACACACACACACACACACACACACACACACACACACACACACACACACACACACACACACACACACACACACACACACACACACACACACACACACACACACACACACCAACACACCAACACACACTCCACAATTAGAGCCAATTATGTCCTAATCAATGGAGGAGATTCACATTCTCCAATGAAAATCTGATAACCGCTTAACAACAAGGGAGGTCAACCTGAACCGCCTCTATTCGTCTCCATTACTAAGGGAGAAGGGACGATGTGAGGAGTTTGAAGAAACAGATAAAAACATAACGAGACAACATCCTTGAATAGTGTATCTGCAGGGTTCAAACAGACATTTCAGAGCCTCAGGGATCCGCTTACATCCTGTGATTAAAACTAAAAACAGTATACCAAGAAAAACACAGCAGTACATGTATGAATGACATGTTCCTCTAAGCCCTATGCTAATTAGATAAACAGAACAGCAGGAGCTTTATTTTAATGTTTTATAATATATATACACATTGTGTTGTTTAACGAATGAGTTGCTGGTCTTCCCCTTCGTCAATCACCTATTTCCTGTTATTGTGTGCCATGATGTTGAGAATTGTTAGTTTTGATTAATTACCGTATTTTTGAGACACAAAATAACACAAATAATCTATGTGGGCAGCAGTAGACCAGCAACTCCTGTGTTCTGCAAGGTAAGCTGAATGTCTTCATCAATTACAGCTGGGGGCTTTGAATGGAGCAATACAATCAATCAATCAATCAATCAATCAATCAATCAATCCTTATTTATATAGCGCCAAAACACAACAAATGTTATCTCAAGACGCTTTTACAAACAGAGCAGGTCTAGACCGTACTCTATGTCAAATTATTAACAAAGACCCAACATCAAAATAGGATAAGACTAAGTCTTATCTCATCCTAATCCACCATGAGCATTTCACCTCGCAGTATTTAGCTAGTTACAGCGGTAAGGACATTCTTCCTTTTAACAGGCAGAAACCTCGAGCAGAACCAGACTCATGTTAGACACACATCTGCTTCGACCATAAAAATATCTACACCAAAAAAACTCCATCTCTGAAGAAATCCTCTCTGTAATGTTGTCGAGCACTTTTAATATAGGAAGAGGTAGACCAGCAACTCCCGCATTCTGCAAAGTAAGATTACTGTATTTGGCTATGGAGTCTGATGGTGAAGGAGAGCAGCTCATCGCCACCAGAGAGAGGACTGTGTCTGGTAAAAGAGATGAACTTCTTCTGTTTCTGAAGAGATCCTTTCTGTAACGTTGTCAGACACTTAGATTAACAATCTGAGATGTTAGGTGGCAAAACAAGAACTTGTAATGGACATACTTCCATCACAGGCATTCTGTATCAAACTAGTCTCAAATCTATCTGTAACTTTTAGACAGCCAGACCCAAAAATATGTTCAAAAACACTAGACTTTTACAGTGACTTCCCTTTAAAATGTCAGATTGGCCACAAAGGTTTTTGAACTTCTAGAGGCACTGTTTTGGCTTGATTGGTAGAACAAACGCCCCATGTACAGATGCTATAGTCGTGTTTAAAGAATCAATTAAAAGCATTGCACACTTTGAATACAACCTGAGGGTGGAAATGTAGTCTGTTTATGTTAGCAACAGCAATCCAAAATACAAACTGCGCCTTCACTTGACGCTGATCCATGTTTCTAGAACCTGTAATCTGTGATGTTATGCTTCAGTGTACAGTGATGTGTACATCCAACCAAGTAACCTCCTGCAGGAACATTTTCTTTGAGTTTCTGTGTATGTTGAGAGTTGTTGGGCTGATCTTAGGACACAGTCTGTCCAGCTCTACAGACATTTATCTGAAGCTAGCAAGGACTGTATTTATCCACCTGCATTATGAAGTATTGGACAGTCAGCGGTTGTGTGAGGTCAAGGCGGTGCAGTGATTAGAGGGACTTTAAAATGCATTAACAAAGCCTCATGACTGACAACAAGCTGCCCTGTCACCATCCGTCATGGCTCCTTCTCACTGTGGAAGACTGAGGTTTTATTTATGTGAGGAGTAACACTGGTCCTTCCCTCCTCTCCTTCAGGTGTGACGAGTGTCGGCTCTGCTATCACTTTGGGTGCCTGGACCCCCCGCTGAAGAAATCCCCCAAACAGACGGGATACGGCTGGATCTGCCAGGAGTGTGACACCTCCTCCTCTAAGGTGAGTCTAGACTCTGTTTGGAGTCAGAATGGCAGGAATTGGGATCTCAATTATGACGCACACGCACACGCACTCGCACACACACACACACACACACACACACACACACACAATACTGTCAGTATTTTTGCAGCCTTAACATCACTTGTATCACAAAGTCCTCCAACACATTACTATACTGTTTTTTTGTTCCTACCCTTAAACACATCACAACTATAGTCTCTATAAAGCATGCGTGTAGTCTCAATGACAACCAATCGGTTTCTGAAGAGGGGTATTACATAAACAAAAGCAAAAAGGTGGAGTTGAGGCAGGATTCACATCAGACTTCCACCGGATCCATGTCCGGTCCGTCTCCAATCCACTGCAGTCCGGCTCTGTGCTCTCTAGTCTGTCAACACCCACCGGCTGCGTCTTCACAACGCAGCAGGAAGCAGGACCGCTGGACAGCTGGAGCCACGAGACTTAGGTTTTCCTGCGGTAATTAATGAATCAACGATTATCCTCCTCCTCTCCTCATCCATGTTTTCTTTATTGGACTCTGAAAACCTCTGAACTGTTTACTGCAGGCCTGGCTCCACACAGTTATGCATCGTGCTCCGCCATCAGGCAAAATAGAAGTCTTGCGTATCTGATCTGGAGGGCTCCAAGCTTCTGGATTAGATACGGATCCGGAACGCAACAAACCTAATAAGGAGCAGAGACGGGGAATTTGGCTGTTAGTCTTCTAGCAAAGAGCTACAAACGTGCCCACACATCACATCAACTTGCTATGCCCCAATTACATAGAATTGATAACTCATAGCCTTAGAGTAATCAAAACAGATCCAGTATTAGAAAAATATATCATGATTACAGTTTGTACGAATACATGAATGAGCTGTTGAAACCAAAACCATGTTTGTATCAGGCTGTGAACAGGTTTGATTCTGCTGTAAAGTTGGACATTTTGACATGGGGCTGAAGAGGATTCCTGTGCTTCTGGAGCCAGCCTCAAGTGGACACTCAAGGAACTGCAGCTTTTTGCAGCTTGAACGAAACATGTCCTCATACCTAAGCTATCCCATAAAACTGATTTACATGGAAATGCTTCAATTTGGTTTGGTTCATGCACCAAAAATCTCTCCTTTAGTTTTTAGGAAATGATTGATGTCTGGGTAAAAGTGTAGCAATTCAACCAGCAGTAAACAATAAAGCAACAAGAGGTTGATGCCTCACCTACTATAACGGCCTCACCAATTATAATCGGAAATATGTGGCATAATTAGCTGATGCACAAATAACCTTTATGGTTATATTTTTAGTTTGTACTGTCTATTTTTCTTCCCACCTGTGCTGCTCATTAAAACAGTCTGAATATGATACGAGAACAATTTACTGTTTTTAAATAGTAAAAATAATTTTACCGTTGACTTAAGTTTGTGAGACAGTCAAACAGTCCAAGCCTCATATTGAGTTGACTGTATAAGATAAGATAAAACTTTATCGATCCCCGGGGAGGAAATTTGATTGTTGCAGAAATACAGGCATAGGCACAAAATAGATCAATAAAAACAAGAATAAAAATGTAAGATATATAAAAATGTTACAGATGGTGTAAATAGTTGTAATTACAGGCAGTAAGCAAATATTATTCCATCTGACAGGCTGAAATTGTGAGATTATGGTGTGGTTATGACAGATTATAAGCAGTATAAACAAATAAATATATGGGTACGTAATATGAATGTATGAAGATAAAGATAAATAGAATAGTAATAACCGAAAATGTATGTATGACCAATAAGGAAAAGTCTTTATTCATCTGAATCTCCAAGAAACTCTTTATTGGTAGTGTAATTCTCAAATATTAGATCTTTACATGCAGGATTTAATTTTATGAAAAAAGCAACACATGATAATGACACAATCCATGCTCAATTATGATCTTTTTCTGCCTTTTTGTCAGATATTTGCTTGTTTTTAGTTGAATTGCACTAAACACCGCTTCTCACCTGATGAATGCATTCCCATTTTCACCTCTCTATATCTGTGCACGTCCGTCCTGCTGGGCTCTGTATACGAGGAGAATGGAGGCTGATTGATGCTCCTGCTGAGAGGGAGAATGTTAAAAGCCATACAGTGAAAACGCTGAATTACAGGAACAAAATGTTCAGTTATAAAAAGAGCCAAAGGTTAGAGCTGTCCTTTATGTTAAGTGGTTCCTATATGAAACCTCACATTCAATTACATTTAGCTGAGTTTCAAAATGCACCATTAGCATGTTTTTACATCCAGTAGTGTATGTTCACACATGACACAAAGCACTTGTGTTTAAAGTGTTTACCTTTTCAGGCAAACAGTTGCAGAGAGTTCAGTTAACATCCCTTTGTTTAAGTTGAGCTACAATAAAAAACATAATGGACAAAGCTTAATTTACATAACTTTTAAAACTGTGGGTTCTACAGATTTATGGAATATGACACATTTGATACTTAAAGAAATTAATCACAGTGAAAGCAGAAGTACCAACAAAGACACTTCATCTCTGGTGCAAAAAATAACAAAACTACGGTGGCCCTGAAGTGCAACACATAACGACAAATAAGCAAACACATCAACAAAATAGATATGGAGTTTGAACCATAGACTGTATAAAATATGGATGTAGTATCAGTGACGTCACCCATCTGTTTCTGAAGAGCTGTTTTGAGACCAATCATCGGCAGGAGCCATATTGCTGTTGTCGAGCCAGTGTGACTTAAAGAGGCGGAGTTTGAGCCTCCTAGCCAACAGCTGCAGTGTTCCCACAGGCAGCTGTGCCTCTCATTGGAAGACTGGAAATCTCAATATCTTCGAAACTGCCGCGTTAGAAAAAAATTCACCCCCCTCACAGTGAGAGCACATAGAGAAATTAGCTATTCAGACTACACTCATCTTTTGTACCAGGCTGTAAACATGTTTATTTCTGCTGCAAAAATCGTCTTTTTCCCATTCGTGTGTATGTGACTTCCGGTACTTCCGGAGCCAGCCTCAAGCGGATCCTTGATGAACTGCAGTTTTAACACTTCTGCATTGGACTCATATTTTTAGACCGGAGGTTGCCGCTTGGTTTGAAAATATATAGAAAGACTTAAAATGCATACTATCAACTGTAACATGATGTAAAATGCTGAAAGTGTAAATGAGACAGTGATATTTTGGTCCCAAGTGAAAAATATAAGACCTTGAATAAAATATTTCACAATTTTTTTTGTAACTTAGAGAAGCCAGGGTGAGGAATCAGTAAAGGTAACGCCTCTTTTCCATACACTTATAATGTATGTATGAAATCCATTAAAGCTTGTATTCTCTGGACACATTCATGTTTTCCTGGGTCACTCTTAACAGCGCTGTCAGAAGCCAATCAGCTTGAAGGAGGGAGGAGACACTGAGAGAGGCAGCACAGAGACACCCAAACGAAATTGAACGACTCAAGATCAGTCCAGATTTGATGATGGTAGATGTAAAAAATAGATAATAAGCCAGTTAGCATGGCAGGCCGCAGTGTCTCATCAATGGTAGCTGATTTCTTTTGCAGATATTTGAGGGTTGACCTACATATCCAATCACTAAATGAATCAGAATCAGAATCAGAATCAGCTGTATTGGCCAGGTATGCTTGAACACAAAAGGAATTTGACTTTGGTAAACTGTGCTCTCTTTGTACAAGGCATAAGAATAAGACCTACAAATAAAATAAAATAAAAATAATAACAATAACATCAGCTATAAATACAAAAGAACAACAAATAGGTATGACTAATATGTACAGGCTAAAATAATATGATAATAGTGCAGTGGTGAGTTGCAGAGGTAGTTTTTACATTAAAAAAATAGTAGTTAAATAATAAAATAAATAGAAATATGGAATTCTGCTTGGAGAATTGTTGCATTGTATATTTACAGAGAGTATTGATCCAACAGGTATGACACTGTTATGGTTTAGTGTTCATCAGAGTGACAGCCTGGGGGAAGAAACTGTTCTTATGGCGGGTTGTTTTGGCGCACAGTGATCTGTAGCGCCTGCTGGAGGGGAGGAGTTAGAAGAATTTGTGTCCAGGGTGTGAGGGGTCAGCGGTGATGCTGAACTCCTGCTTGAACAAACCTTATGGTCTGATCTGTGCTCTCTGACATAACTGAGCCCACGTTTTCAGACCAAACATTTGAAGAAAGAGTGAATATGAGCAGCAGACATCTGTCTTCTTTTATCCATAGAGAGATTTTAGGTCAAAGTCATTCCATCTGGATTCAGCTGAACTCCTGATGCACTCGAGCATAGCTCTGTTAAAAAACAAGGTGAAATGAGATTCCTCAACTCTTAACTCAAGACTTAGGATTGCTTGTAGAGCAGTTTGTAGATGTAGGTCCAACAAATGTTCAGATTGAATCAAATATTTGAGTCCGTTGAAGAGCCTTGCTCCTGAAATGATCCATGAGAGAATTTTCCAATATTATGTTAAATTAGGTAAATGTGTTTTTAAACCCAGGCCCTGTTTTAACCTGATTGCAGCTGGTAACATCCCTCCTGGGTGATCTGATCATAAGTGGAGGATACATTTTGGGTACTGGAGAATCTCGTACTGCTGAGGAAAGAGGGTGAGACGGCGCGAGTCAGAGATGTGATCATAGAAAGGTTTATCAGAGTTTATAATAAAGCAGTGAAGTTACAGATGATTTAGAGAAAAGATGCTGGGATAAGAGAGATGTGGTCAGATAATAAGAGACGTGATCTTTCCTGCTGTGCCCTGAGTGACAGTTAATGGTTTACAGCTGCCTTGATTCATTATGTAATTGCCCTGTGTTCCGTCAGCGCCACAGGTTTGCTCCGTCCGTGGGCGCCCTGCTACTTCAAGCTTTTACTGAATGTACAAATATATCTTCCTGTAGGGATCATGTTGCAACCGTCATGGTCTCTTTAACTACTGCAGGCTGAAGAAATCTACAATCTACCCAATTTTTTTTATTTGATTTTAATTTGATTTGATGTCTTTATTTCGAACATGTAAAAGTAAAATAGAAAAAGACAGCAATCCAAACTTCATGATTAATTTAGTTATTTCTACTGCAAAAAAAAATTGGAATGCAATGTTCATTTTTCTTTGGGTGTCTAAATCCGC
This sequence comes from Notolabrus celidotus, assembly GCF_009762535.1. Lineage (NCBI taxonomy): Eukaryota > Metazoa > Chordata > Actinopteri > Labriformes > Labridae > Notolabrus > Notolabrus celidotus. The sequence goes on along the minus strand of NC_048287.1, from coordinate 7,644,702 downwards.
CATGAGTATGGCTGTGGTGTTAGAAAGGATCAATTAAGAACAACATTCACAGCAAATCCCCACGTTGAATAATACACAGTTTTTCACCATTTATCTTTGAATCACTTTATCCAATCATTACATTTATAATGCAAGTATCAAACAGTAAAGACAAACAGAATTAAACAAGTGCCCATAGTTTTCTCTCCCTCTGCTCCCCTTGTTGTTGTAGCTTTTTCCTCTGGAGCATATTGCTCTTATGAAGTTGCCTCCTCCTCCTCCTCCTCCTACTTTCTTTAACTTAACATCAAATATTCAAACCTCAGGGTTTCAGCTCTCTCTGCCCCAAAGCACGCCGACATTTCACAGCTGACAGGAGGATAACATTTTCTTCAATGACGTGACAAACGAGTGTGAACGTTTTATTCCTCTCCATCCCTTTTCCCGAGCAGAGATCACTTGGTTTGAAGAAGTTTAAGAAGTTCAAAGTGTTACTTCAATCTGTTTATGTTTCAGAAAGATGTTCTTATATATGTAAGGAATGCTTGTTAGAGGCAGTTTTACTATTCAGTTTGAGTTGAAGATGTATGTTTAAGCAACAAATGGATGAACGGAGCCAACACGTGTGCACCTTTCTCTTAATGTTGCAGGGTCTACATTTTGAGAGGCAGTTAAGAGTGTGACATTTTTGAGAAAGCATGGTGTACAGACCTTTTAAGGCGCGAGGTGCTCCGAGTGTCTCAGTAATAGCAAGTGTGGGGAGATAATTGACTCCACTAAGGGCATCTAAAAAGCACTCTGAGATGAGAGCTGTATTTAAGGAAAGTTTTATTATCTGCTTTTAAATGCCAAGCCGTGCACCGTTTTTGCCTGTGGGGGGAGGATGTTTCTTAAATGCCAGCATTAAGTGCAGAATATTACCTGATCGCAGCGACAGAGATTCAGCTGCCAGCAGAGATAGCTCGCGGTCAACTCCTCTGCATGACTGTCTGCTACAAAGAAGAGTGCAGGAAGTGATTTGTCAAAGCTCCCTGCAGCCACAGCTCTTATCTTTGAGGGAGATGTTTGACATCTGACGGGAGGGCTATGCAGGAAGCAGAGGATCTTACAGTGTTTGATGCTGACCACAGTTTTGGTTTCACATCTTTGAAAAGAAGTCAGTTTGTGCCTTTCAAGAGAATCAAAGGTTTACTTGAAGTGAGGACAACATGAAAGTCTGCTTTTCTTTTGAAACATTTAGGTTACATCAAGTGCTGTCAGTCAAACCCGAAAGAGAAAAGCATGGTACTGGAGGTATTTGAAACCTGGTCATTAATTTGGTGTATTTTTGGGTTTAATGACTCTCAGCTACAAAAAGGCTTTAGCAGGAAGTAGTGAAACATGCTGTAATGTCTGCAACCTAAGTGCTTGTGTCCACTAACAGCATTTTTTGTGCTGCTTTCTTCCTATTTTCTACAAAACCTCTGCAGTTCAGTGTTTAGTGCTCAGTGTCCTAAGAGTCATCTGTTTTTTGTCGCTTTGCTCTCCTTTTAAAATGGTTGTTCACATAGATGTCACTTCCCCTTCAACGACCAATCAAAATCAAGAAGGGACGGGACTTATGATATAAACTTTGTCAACCACAGTGGTGAAGGCGAAACCATCCAGGCTAATTATTCTAAGGATGCAATTTCCCAGTCTGGAGCTGCTCCTAACGCCATGACACAAGTCCTATATGTTGTTTTTACATTTTCTTTGTAAAAATGTTGAATGTAAGCAAATATAAAGTAGAACATCTTAAAACACACTTACTGCTAAGGGAAGAAGATATGTCACAAGACAGTGTTTGTAGCCAAGCAGCAGTAAGCACCAGTGAGAATCCCTTTGAAATTGAAGTAGTGGGTGCTCCCTGTGTACAGTACACTAAAAACGCTTTTAGTGTACACAGGCCCTAATCCTTTACTTCATATTTAAGTATGTCCACCAACAGTTCTTGTTTTTGTCCCTGACAGCCTCAAACTGTTATGCTAAGGTTCTGACAACATGGCACAGGAGTTGCTGCTCTACTGTTACATACATGTGTCCGTCATTTTTGTGTTTTTGTGTCACCATCATGTAGAAAATGGTTGCTCCAAACTGAATCAGAGATGAGAAGCATTTGAAAATATTTTTTTGCCATTTTTGCAAATTTGTGTCATGTAATTATTCCGGACCCTTTTTTTTTTTTTTTTACAAATATACTGTAAAACAGTAATATCTGTTTATTTTGGCTTCATGGTGCAGAAGTAAACCAGATTTCAGTTAGCATGTGACTTGCTAGATACATTGAAACTGAGACTCAGCAGAGATGGATGGACTGGTGCTCCAAAGCTGAAACAGAACTCTGGTAGTTGGCGTCCATCAGAGAAATCCTGGTACTGAACCTAGCTAACAGGTCCTCAAACTGGAGAGTTCATCCCGACACAGGTCATGGAGAACTCATGAACCAGACATGATGGTGGACATCAGGAACATTTAGGGGCTACTTTTAACCAACCTGAATTAACCCAAATGATGCTTGTCAAAAGTTTGCTCTGTGGTGGTGTGATCACAGCTTCTGGCTCACGTGCTTTTGGTCCTTTCTGTGTCTTCTCCTTTCAATTCAACTTGTGTGTCAGTGACGTCCTGATTAATAACAGTATTTGTCCCTGCGGTGTTGAGATATTTGTAGAGTGGTAATCATAACACAGGAGCTGCTACGTTACAGTGCTGTGAGAACATGCAGGAGCTGATCGTTGGTGTCATTGCGGGCGTGTTCCTGTTGTGCGAAGGTCCAATAAAAGGCTTTATTAGACAGGCTGGAGTTCATTACAGACGCTGTGATTCTCCCGGCCTGCTTGGCTTAGATAAACCTCGCTCTGACCAAGGCCACATCCCTCCTGCTGTCTCCCCGGGCCCTCGCTGAATTGATTTCAGTAATAAAGTGACAGTCTTTCCGTAATATACGAACGGCCTTTAATTCCAGCCTGTTAGCGTGCCAGGAGCTGCTTGTTTAAAGCTTTATTTACACCCTTGCAGCGCCGCTTGGCCTGCCGAGCTACACTGTGAATCAGAAACCAGAAGATTTGGATAAAAGGTTTGAAATG